>NW_015169816.1:476852-483313 GCF_001447785.1 Gekko japonicus | reverse complement strand
CGACGGCCTCCGAATAGGCATCGGCCCACGTCAGGGTCTTTTTTGCGAACAACCGCTGCTGCAGTCGTTCGTCTTGCATGCCGCACACCAGCCGGTCACGGAGGGCCTCCTCCACGTTGGTAAAGTTGCAAGGCCTTGCCATTCCATTTCATTTATTAGCTTCATTGACCCGAGGTCTTAAGCCAAACATGCAAACAGCAAGGCCTTGCAGCTTTACGCAGAGCTGCTACGTACTCTGCCACGGTCTCGTTTGACGATTGGCTTCTTTTGTAGAAGGCATGTCGGCATGCGATCTCCGACGGCTGCGGGGGAAAATGTGCCTTCAATTTCTCGGTCAGCTCTTTGAAGGGCACAGTCTTGATGTCTGCTGGTGCCACCAGGGACCGGGCGATATCAAAAGCGGTCTTACCACAAGAGCTCAGTAAGGTGGCCCGCTTCTTTTCTTCTGTGGTGATGTCGTTCGCCTCGAGGTGGAACCCGAACCTCAGTAGGTAAGCGTCCCAGTCCTCGGTCGCTGGTTCGAATGCCTCGAACTTCGGGCTATTGGCCATAGCTGCAATCGCTGCCACTTGCTCTGGTGGTGCCTGTTGCTGCTCTGCCACTGTGAGCTGCCGCTCACTCGTTGTCCGTTGTGGGTTGGGACTTAGCGGGGCTGCCTACCCGCACTAGCATCCCATCCTCGTCGCCAATTGTTAAGTCTGGTGCTTAACAAATAGTCAGAGAGTGATTTCAGCAAAAACTCAGGTTTATTCAGCTCGATGATCACTTCTCCAACACGGTACAACATTCGATAGCCCGAACAGCTTCTCCATTGCAGCTGCTCGGTATTTAAACATTCCGGGCTAATGTAGCCACACCTCCTATACAGATATCAACCTATCAGGTTGAGCGCATAAGGTCCAATCACAAGCGTTCCCGCTTCCCGTCTGTTTGAATGTGATTGGTCGCATGAGTCTTGGCGCGAATCCCTGGCCAAGACGAAGCTTAGCATAGCTTCCCTATGAGATGATTTCACTTCATCTTAATGCATTCAGGGCAGCTTCTGAATACATTACAATTGCAATATCCTCCACTTAGAAAACTAGACTATTAAGAAGAGGCTTTCGCATCAGAATCTAGAATCCTATGCATATGGGTGGGGTTTTTTTTGGGGGGAGGGGGTGTATGGAGGAACATTCCACATCACATGAGGCCTCCACCTGCAGTTTGAAGTGCTGTGCTATACTTAGTCAATGGCTTGACCATCTCATTGAGAAGCATGGTGCTTCTGTACCATAGATGCAATGCTGTTGGGGGGGGGGGTGGCTCCTGCTTCCCCTCGGCATCATGCCCTATGGGAGAAAGATCTCAGGAAAGATCTCAGCAAAGCTGAGGCGGCTGCCGTGCTGCACTAAAAGGCCAGATTTCCCAGGTTCCATTGCACAGAGGCTATTTTTCCTACGGTAACCGTTTCTGCTCCCTACCTCAGAGAGTTGTTTTGTAGTTGTTGATGTTTCTGGAAACTGGCAGTCTGTTTTGTAAATTGGCAATTTAACAGTATCGATACACTGTTCTACTTAGGGTTGCCAACTTCCCGGTTGATCCTGGAGATCTCCTAGAATTGCAAATGATCTCCAAATGACAGAGATCGTTTCCCTTGGAGAAAATGGCTGCTCTGGAGGGTGGACTCAGCGGCATTATACCCCGCTGAGGTTTCCCCAGGCTCCACCCTCAAACCTTCGAAAGTTTCTGAACCTGGAGATGGCAGCGCGATGCATCACAGTCTCTGAATTCTCAGCTTTTATTTTTAAAAAGTCTCTGCCGCCTTTCCTTGTCTTCCAAAAGCAATGACCAAGAGACTTCCTTTTTATTCCTAATGAAAGCTGAGAACTCAGGGAACCTGATGCATGTTTTAATAAATCAGTATATAAATATATCATTATTAAATGTATGAACAGTTATATTTTAAAAAAAAACTACCAAGGAAACCTGCAGAGTGGAATTCCTGTTGCTGCTACTGCAACAGGGAAACTCCACCAGCCCCTCCCCACAGTGCTTCAGCTAGAAATACAGAAGCAGAATCATACGAGGAAATGGCCACTCAGCGGCCTCCCTAAATGGCAGCCCTGGGGAAAGTGACACCTGAAGCAATTTAGCCCACCGTGTGCTATCTTTGAGAATTAATTCTTGCCTGCTCTTGTATCTATGACAAGCAAAACTTATAACCGTGGATAATTCGTTACTTCCAATTGCTTTAAAGGTAGAGTTCTCCAAATGATTTGAGCAGGAGGAGAGCTGCACCTGACGACAGCCTCCATCATGTATGAGTCCAGCTTGAATTCCCAGACTAATTTCCGACTCTCTGGAGGTGGCAGGCCGTGAGGCGTGAGGCAGAGCGAACCCCGCGCGCTGATGAAATTTTTATGAAAAAAAATTGACACCGGTTGTTGGGGATGCCTGGCTGGAAGGCAGTGAAATGAGTTTCATGTCCGGGTCAAAACCTTCGGCAGATTAAAAACGCAAGGAGTGCTGAGGGGGCTGTTCCCGCCAGCTTGACAGTTTGTGGCCCCCTCAGTCAAATCACTGCTTCGGGCCCTTTCCAGGGATGAATTGGTTTGCCTCAGAACTGTGAGGGTTAATCAGCAGAGTGATCAACAAAAGCTCTTCCTTGACAGAGGCAACTACGAATGGGTGGGCTGTAAGTCTAAGGCGCACACATTATTATTATTTTTTTAAATATCCTTTTGAGATTATTGGGGGTTTTAAATATATATATACACACGCACACACAAAGTAATCATATAGAGGGGATACAAAAAGAAGGATTATGTAACATAATTATATAGAATCATAAAATCACAGATTGGGAAAGAAGCATACCCCCTGCTCAATGCAGGATAGAGCATCCCTGACAAGTGTTTGTCCAGAAGCTGCTTGAAGACTGCCAGGGAGGGGGAGCTCCCCACCTCCCAAGGCAGCTGATTCCACTGCTGCACAACTCTGACTGTCAAGAAGTTTTTTTCCTAATCTACAGCTGGTACCTTCCCGCCCTTAATTTTAACCCATGATTGCGAGTCCTCTCCTCTGCTGCCAACAGGAACAGCTCCCTGCCCTCCTCTAAGTGACAGCCCTGCCGATACTTCAAGAGAGCCATCCTGTCCCCGCTCAACCCCCTCTTCTCCAGACTGGACATTCCCAAGAAGTCCCTCAGCCTCTCCTCGTAGGGCTTCTTGGTCTCCAGGCCCCCGATCATCCTCATCGCTCTCCTCTGCACCCGCCCCATTCAGTCCACATCCTTTTTGAAGTGAGGCCTTCAGAACTGCACACAATGCTCCAGTGTACAGTGGCCTTGAAGTGAGGCCTTCAGAACTGCACACAATACTCCAGTGTGCAGCGGGACTATCACATCTTGTGGTTTGGATCTTGTGCCTCTGTTGATACACCCTGTTATGTACACGGACCACCACCAGGGGTCCGCAGCTAAACAGGAGCTTGGTCCCCAAACACAAAGGGGACCTAGGATCCTAGTCCACCTCGAGTCCACCAATAGCACCCTTGGCGGAAAATTCAAACCCTCCGATGGGGATAGAGGTGTGCTGGGTGGGAGTGTATATGCCAGGTGGGAGTGCCGTTTTTCCTTGTCTTGTTGTGAAGTACAATAAATGCGTCTGAACACATGTCGTAGTCCAAGTTCTCCATGTGTCGAACCCAGTACTTTTCACTGGCGACGAGGATGGGATCCCGACACTCATCCTTGTTAAATTGCATCTTGTTCATATCCGCCCACTTTTCCATTGTGTTCAGATCTCGTTGAATTCTATCTGTATCTTCTGGTGTGTTTGCTGCTCCTCCCAATTTGGTGACATCTGCAAATTTAATAAATAGTGTTCTTCCACATCCCAATCAATACACAAAAGTAATTTTGACTCCTGTACCATGTTTAGGACCAAAAAAGTGTTACTCCTGGAGTGATCAATTTAGATTGGGAATACAGAGAAGGCAACATTTATGCTAAAATTCCTGACCAATGGTCAGTTTGGCTGGAGATCCCGAAGTTTTTTTGTCATCTTCTGCATGTGGAACAGTGGTCACTGGGGGTATGGAGGGGGGGGGTATTTTGTGAATTTCCTGCATTGTGCAGGGGGTTGGACTAGATGACCCTAGAGGTCCCTTCCGCTATTATTCTATGATTCTACTCAATAGTGGAATCCAGACAGCAGCTAGTTGAAAAATCACCATCACCACATTTTCACAACTGAATTTGCCTCCCAGGAAGAACCCTGTTTGGTTTAAGTTAAAATTGTCTCGTGTTTCATTGACAACCTGGGTAGTGCTGGAGGGTTTAAAACCTCCCGGTGGAATCTTGGGGCTCTCCAAGTGATCACACTGCGGACAACAATCAATCCTGTCCATGCTGCTGGTGTTTTAAAGGCCTGATCACATCACAGCGTGGCATGGGTGGGCATCACAGGTAACGCGAATAGTATTATTATTTTTTAAAGGCGGATGTGTCAGGACCATGGCAGGGCGGGGATACAGAAGACAATAATTACAGGAAAATTCCTGACTGATGGCCAGATGTATTCTTAATAGTGGAAGTCAGACAGTGTGTACTCAAAAAATAACCATTGCTACATTTTAACACAGAATTAAATCCCAAAAATATGTACAAGGGTTGAACCATCATCTGAAAGACCGTGGGGGAGAGGGGGGTGGAATGAAAGAAACACAAAAGTGTTGTGGCGGGACCCGCCGAAAACAGTAAAATGAATTTATAGAAGGAAAGCCAGGGAGATGAACTTTGTGGACGGAGACTCAAACGGGGAAAGCTTAAGTGGAGTGTGCCGTCCATTTTGCTCATTCATAATAATGCTGCTGTAAAATAATGCTAAAAAATTGTTGCCTCTCATTCACACACATGTTTGGTTTAAGGGGAAATCATACCATGTTTCACAGACAACAGGACAGTGCCGGAGGGTTCTAAACCTCCTGGCAGCATCTTTGCGCTCTCTGTTTGTTGACCCCCATGTGCAATAAGCAATCCTGTCCAAGCTGCTGGTTTTTTAAAGCCTTAATCACATTGCTACATCGTATTGTTTGGTATTGTGTTGTAATGCAAACACAATTTATTTATTTTTTAAAAAGGGGAGGATGTGTCAAGACAAAAGCTGGGGGAGGTGGTAGGTGTGGCTTGCAGATGCCATCTAGGGGGATGACGACACTGGAAGATGGCAACGTGATGGGAAATTCACTCCGAATGCTGGTATCCCCCGCTTGAAAACAGTGGAACCAAAGGAAAGAAAACCTTGGGTGATTTCTCACGAGGCACTTGCGCCTGGTTTCCGCTGGAGTTTCCTGCCCCGTAGCAATGTTGTCGAATTCACAGTAAAGGGATTTCAAGCCAGTCTGCCCCGCATGAAAGCCTTGGGGAGTGGCTTCCTGTACTCCACCTCCTCCCACCACCGCCCCTTGGTTTCCAACCCCTCCCAAACCCCTCCCATCCGACCGACCTCCATCCACCCCTCCCTCTTTTTTTTTGCATGCATGCTCTGTATTGTTACATCGTTATTTCGGAACAATGGTGGTGAGGAGGCAGCATGTGACACTTCCTCAGCAATCTGATTGGTGGTCTTTGTCCTCTGAGCCGGGAGTTTTAAAAAAAGGTCTGGGGATTCTCCATTTTGCACATCTCAGCCCTGAGACTTTTCCCCAAGATGGATGACAGTCGGGAGAAAGCGTTAGCTGTAGTCTGCTCATTACTTGAGTGTATATTGCAGCATCTATTTCATTGCCGTGCAGTGTGGGCGGGCAGCATCTTTTTCATTGTTACAATAGGATGAATTGCTTGTTCACAACTTTAACGCCGTTGTTCCTTCCCCACCCCTTTGTCAACAAAGCACTTCTGCTGGTGTAATTCCCTTTCCTTTCCCCCCCCCTTCCTCCTCCCCCCATCTGGTTTCCAGATTAACCCTTTTGAACAAAGAAAATAATCCCTGTGATATTCCTGGGATACCCCCCCCGGCACACCAACTGGAAAGCACATTTCCCTCATAGAAAACTTCCATGCAGTCACAGAGGGAAGGGGGTGCTGCCGTGAATGGATCTATTTCGTTGCTGCAATGGGATGATATAACGCAACCATTTTCTTTAAACAAACAAAAAAAAGCCCAGTCCCGGGAAAGCGAGCGGAGGCGGCAGCCCGACTGGCTGAGCGGTCGAGCAAGAGAGCCGCGAGCCCGCAGGCAGCCCGGCCCTAGCCCCCAATGGTCGCCCAGCAGCCGCAGAGGGGAAGGGGGGCGCCACGAAGGCTTCAGCACAGAACGGGAAACGGAGCAGCGGCGGTGACCTGACTGACCGAGCAGAGCGAGAGAGCCGCGAGCCCGCAGGCAGCCAGCCCCGACGGCCGTCCACCAGCCACAGAAGGAGGAGGGCACCGTGGAAGGCCCAGCGCTGGACCCGGGGAAGGGAGCGGCGTGGCGGCA
>NW_015169816.1:458471-469982 GCF_001447785.1 Gekko japonicus | reverse complement strand
CCCTCCGCGGCTGCTGGAAGGCTGTTGGGGCTCTCTCAGTCGGCCAGTCGAGCCGCCGCCCCGTTTCCCGCCGTTCTGTGCTGAGGACTTCGCGGCGCCCCCTTCTCTCTGCGGTTGCTGGGCGGCAGAGAGACGGAGCAGCGGCGGCGGCCCGACTGGCCGAGCGGCCGAGCGATAGAGCCACGAGGCTGCAGGCAGCCCGCCCCTGTCCCAACCCCAACGGCCTTCTAGCAGCCGCGGAGGGAAGGGGGGCGCTGCCCTTAATTTCGTTCCTGCAATGTGCCGATATAACGACACCAATCTTTTAAACAAAAAAAAAAGGAGGGTGGGCTAATGGGCGTGGAAAAAGTGGGGAGAGGGGAGATGGGAGGGCTCAATCACCGCGAAGCAAACAGAAAATCCTGGGATTTGAGGATCTCAGCTGATGCGGAGCAAATGGGGGAAGCCCCGGGCCAAAAGGAAGCATCGAAACAAATGGTGTGAAACCGACGAGATGCTTCGGAGGAAAGAGAGGCTTCACCGCACTTCACCGCAGACCAAAGTCCTGTGAGAAATCGCCCCTTGTGTTAAAGCAGGATTCAAAAAGCACGTGATGAAAGGGCGAAAAATTCAGGCTCAATCCTGGCGAGGGAAAATCATTTGTGGAACCTTTCCCTTGGTTCGAAAATTTCAGACTGCTTTTGAGGAAATGGTCCTAGTCGAAGAAGAACCTCCATATCTGGATATATGGCCAGCTGCCTTGTAAGGGGACTTCTTTGGAGATACCAGCGGTGTCTGCTATTTGGATCCTGACCAAAGATGTCTCTTTTAAATAAGATAGTTTTGGGAGGAAGAAAAAATGAACAGTAAGAACATGTAATTGGATTGTTCCAGTGTGTCTTAAATAATTTACAACCAAAGCAATTTGAATTTAAGAAGCTGATCTCTCAATTGATAAGTTAAAAGCATCTGAGTGATTTTTGCAAGTATTTTCCTGATACTCCAGTCAAAGCTTGAAGGTTGGAGGAGACCAAAAACCCTGGTGTTATGTGTGGATATGATGCTGGCTAAGTACGGGGATGTGGAAGAAGCTGCCGGCTTTGGAAGTCTGCTCACCAAGGGCCAGATAAGTTGCATTGCACAGAACTTGAGAGGAACTCTCTGTACAAACTTGGTACACCTGTTTATCAAGCTAACAAACAATCGTAAGAAACAAGAAAGTCAGGGATAACATACGCACCCCTACCTTGCCAGGTCAAGCAATATCAAAAGAGACACAGGGCAATGTTTTGGTACCATCAAGAGAAGTTGTGAGGACAAGGCTTTTTGTCTCTTTGGGAAAGAGGCTGGGTGTTAAAATAAATAATTACTTCAATGCATTTGTTCACAGTCCCAGTCAGAAGAAATGAAAAAAAGGCTGGTTAGGGTCAATGTTCCCTCTAAGCTGTGGAGTCTTGTGAGCAAAAACTCTACTTTGTGAGCGACTAGCATTAAAGTTGTGAGCGAGTGATTTGTCTACTGAATAAATTAGTTTGCTCTGGAGCCCTCCTTCGTGAGCTAAGACAAAAATCAGTGAGCCAGAGGCTAAAAAACTGTGAGCTAGCTCACCCTAACTCAGCTTAGAGGGAACACTGGTTAGGGTGTGGTGCTGTTGTTATTGATTGGATTTTTGACCGGCCTTCCTGGTAGCCGGGCTCAGGGCAGGTTACATCAAAGTGCACACAGAAAACCATTAAAACCAGCATCAAACAGTCAAGCATCAAATTCCCTAAAACAGGGTCTTCAACCTGCATAAGGACTGAAGACCCTTACAGGCCATCCTGTGCCTCTGAAAGGTAACTATCACTCTGCATGTTTAGGACCGGGGGGGGCAACATAGTGCCCCTGGGTGCCCCTGCCAGCACCTTTCCCTGGCCCCCACCAAGGGTTTGTAGGAAGGGGGTGGAGCCGGGGGAAGTCTTGCCCAGCAGGGCTTCTGATTGGCCACCGGAGATCTGATTGGCTGTGCGGATTAAAATAGCGTTGCTTCAGTGGCAGCTACCCCTGCTGTTGGGGTTATTCTCTCCCTCTCTCATTCCTCTTTCCCAGTATCTTTTTAAAAATTACCCCTTGGGCTTCCTTTGTGTGTGTGTCTTCCTCCCACAGTGGCCTTTCTCCAGTTGTTTCTACCACCCTGTACCAGAATTCCAGAGCTGCCAGCAGGCTCAAAAAGGTTGAGGACGAGGGTTGGCAGCCCTCCCCCCCCCCTGTGGAGGTGGGAGAAGGACACACCCAACGTCCCTTCTCTGTGAAGACTGGGGAGGGACTGGGCCAGTGGGACACAGATGGGGCCGCATTTTCATCCCAACCCACCTCCGCTTGTGAGAGCAACAGGCCTCGCTCCAGGATTTCCCAAAGAAAAGCCTTCTTCGCCTCCTTCTCAGAGAAGACATTTACTTTCCATCCGCCACAGCCAAGCAGGATTGCTCCCAACTGCTCTCCGTCTGCAATCACATCACCGCTAATTACCGGCTGCTGTGACCAGAGGCTTCTCGAGGAAACCGGCTCTTTTTTGGATCCTGAGCAGACCCATCTCCCTCCTCACCATAATGGTGACCTATACATCTTTGCAGGTGGCAAGCAGCCTGGGCGTGGGGCTGATGGTGCAGCTAGTGGGGCTCGCAGACTTAATTGCACGCTAGCAGATGGTGTCAGCTGAAAACCAAGTCCCTGGCTGAGAAGGTGCTGGGCAGAGGTCTGCCTTCCCAGCCAAAAGGCCTGCAGAAGATCGAGCTGGATTGTCTCCTCCCCACCCTCATGAGCACGATCAAATCCTTCGTGAAACCAGACCACTGGAGGGAGGCCGGGTATTTTTGTAATGCAGGGCAGGGGGCAGGCATGCTGGAGGGCACTGCGCCATTCCAAATAAGGCTGCCAACCTCCAGGCGAGGCCTGGGGATCCCCTGGAATTACAGCCAATCTCCAGAGGTCAGTTCCCTTGGAGAGAGAAAAGCTGCTTTAAAGGGGGGGGGTGGACTCCAGGACGTTATGCGCCATTGAGGTCCCTTCCTTTCCCAAATCTACAGGAATTTCCCAGCCAGGAGCCGGCAGCCCTAATTTTAAAGCAGCATCATGCTCCATCTACAGATCACAAAGTCACCATATGTTTCTCGGGGAACAAGATGACTTTGCAGTTTGCATCACACGTGTGTTGAGAGTTTTGTGCCTCCCAGACGCCAGCATCTTTTTTCTGTTTGCACCCACAGCACACAGGCTTTAGCCTCCCCCCTCCCCCCCACACCAGTTTTCCCTCTAAGCTGAGTTAGTGTGAGCTAGCTCACAGTTTTTTAGCCTCCGGCTCACACATTTTTGTCTTAGCTCAGGAAGGATGGCTCCAGAGCAGACCAATCTATGCAGCAGCTAAATTGCTCACTCACAGCTTTCATGCCAGTAGCTCACAAAGTAGAATTTTTGCTCACAAGACTCCACAGCTTAGAGGGAGCATTGCCCCACACACTGTTTTTGCATCTGCAAACCTCCTCATGGAGCTGCTACCTGCTGCACTGTGAAATTCAGATGTAGCCATGTAATTAAGGGAATTTACAGCACCGCCACCAGGGGCTTTATGGGTGGTTTGAAGGAGGAGGGTAGAGCTGCCTCTCTCCCTGCGTGCCTCCAGGAGGCTCAGAGCTCCCGCGTGGTTCCCCAGCAAACACAAGGGCTTCGGGGTGTGTAGACGGAGCCCCTCCAACCACCAGGACTCATTAGAGAAACAACGTTTGCCTTTCACTAGACAGAATCCTCCACCAGTCTGCACAGCTAAGAGCTACACCTCCTCCCCTCTCTCTTAAATCTTTCCATTCAATGAAATGCTTATCCTAGAGCAAAATATGGCAAACTAGCCAATGTGGGATGTTTGAGGACAACAGGCCTCCGCCTCCTTCCTCTTCCTGTAACATCTGTGCCGAAGAAGAGTGGATTCTGGCAAGTGCAGCATTTCTCCCCTGCATGCAAGGCTGCCCCTGCTTGAAACTCTCTCCTCTGTGCCCCAGCTCACTTCCAAGCCCCACGCAGTGTGTGCCCGGTGTCCCTGCTTCCCAGCCCACAACCCTGCATGCCCAATTTCTGGCTGCTTTTGAAATGGAAGGGAAACTGAATCGCTTTGCAGCTGGGTTCAAGGCCACAGCAAATAAACAAACAAACCCCCACCCACACCCAGTCAGTAGGCTGCCCTGGGCGTACCCAAGTAGTTGCGCCCGTTTCAGTCCCAGCCAGTCAGGAAAGGTACAGAAGTCCTGTTTTCCTTTGCCTCTGGTTGTTGGTAGTGCTACCTCAGGGGTCCCCAACCTTCTTGAGCCTAAGGCACCTTTGGAATCATGACACAGGAATCATGGGGCACAGGAGGCGGAACCAGCCACAAAAAGGCTCCTGCCACAGCTGACCTTCAGCCACGGCAGGAAGATCCTTGTGCTGTGGTGGCAGCTGCTGCCAAAGCAATGCTTCTGCACAGCCCATCAGATCTCCAATAGCCAATCAGCATCCTTGCTGGGCAAAAGCCCCACCTGGCCCTGCCCATTGTCTAAGAACACTTGGTGGGTGACAGGCAGTGTTCCCTCTAAGCTGAGTGAGTGTGAGCTAGTTCACAGTTTTTTAGCCTCTGGCTCACACATTTTTGTCTTAGCTCCAGAGCAGACTAATTTATGCAGCAGCCAAATCTCCTGCTCACAACTTTAATGCCAATAGCTCACATGTAGAATTTTTGCTCACAGGGCTCCATAGCTTAGAGGGAACATTGGTGACAGGAAAGGTATCAGCAGGCGCCGTCTTGCCACGTTGGAGATCCCTGTGCTGCCTCATCCTTCTATGGCAGAAAATCAAAGAGATATCTGAAGCCAGATAAACAAGAGGGCAATTATATAATGGTGATGGTTCTGGGTTTTTTAATCCATGTTCTGGAGCTTAGTTCAGAATCGGATGTCGGACTAAATGCTGCCCTTACTTGCACTGCCAGCTTCGGCTTCTCGACATCAGCCGGCTCGTTTCTTGGGGCTTGCAGGTTTTTTGCTGGCTTCTTACCGGTTGGCAGCTAAGGTTTCCTCGGCTGTTGTCCAGGGCTCATAAAATGCTGGACATATTGAAGTGAAAGAGCTGCTGTCACTCGCTGAGCTGAAGTCAGTCTTAAGAGACCACTGAGAACCAAATGGCTAGAAAGGAAAGCTTTTGTAGCAGGAAAACCCAAATGACCCCCAAGTGGGATGAACTTTAAAACTAGCCTGCCCTAACATCATTTAGGAAGCACCTCTTTTTTTTTAAAGAGGATTGCATGTTTTCATATAAACACATGAAGCTGCCTTATACTGTGTCAGACCCTCGGTCCATCAAGGTCAATGTTGTCTACTCAGCCTGGCAACAGCTCTCCAGGGTCTCAGGCTGAGGTCTTTCACATCACCTCCTGCTTGGAGACGCTGGGGATTGAACCTGGGACCTTCTGCATGCCAAGTGGATGCTCTACCACTGAACCATGGGGGTTCACCTTTTCTTTGCTCCTTTGCACAGCCCAAAAGCTTGAACAGAACATGTGTGTTGTTCTGTTTATTTATTTATTAAACATTCTCATAGTGTGTTAAGTCTGGTCTCTGAAAACACACTATGCCTATTTGGTCTTGTTATCTGAAGTGTGATAATAACTCAAATTTGTAAAGTTGTGGTAGACAATCCTGTGCTACCTTGTGGAGGGAAGCGGGCAGGTGTAGCACATTTGAAATGGCTTCTGGAAAATGGCCCTTTGTAGCTCATAGCTTTTGTGCCTGCAATGGCAATGCAAGAACAGAGTTTTGGACATACAGCTCCATTGAACAGGAGATATTCTCAAATCTTTGGTGGTGGTGAGTGCCCAATTTGTTTTTGGTACTCCGGGGCGAGAAGGGAATTGGCAATAGAATCAAGCAAAGACTTGGGTTGACCATGGGGTGTTTTTTTTTACCTCCCAGCGGCCAGCCAGAAGGAACAGGGGAGGGCTTGCAAGTCCATTCCTTCTCACACACAAATCACAGACAATATTGGTGATTGGTTCTTCTGCCCATCGGCCTTAGTGAAAAGCCTCCAGGGACTCAGCCTGTTTTCCAGTGATGAAACTGTCACATTGCTCCTTATTTTCTAAATAAATACAAAAGGTGAGCTGAAATGAGATAGAAGAAGACAGAAGAACAAAATGAGACAGAAAAAATGCTTAAGTTGTGTGTTTACTTTTCTACATATGTTGCTAGAATGATGGCTGAAATCACGTCTGGAAAACTGCCCTTCATGCCTCATAGATTGTTTCGTGCCTTCAGATAATCCCGAGTTAAGGCTCCCATTGATTTGTGTCAGTTTTACAAATCCAATTCTAACAAGTCATTCCAATGCATTTGAGACACATAATTCTTTAGGTGGGAAATATAAGTAGGGTATTTATTTTAAATGTATATATTCTGCCACTGACATCGGCAGTTTGGTCACATTTGTAAGAAATGTTCTTCAAGGATCCTGCCTAGTGGGAAGCTATGCGGCTGAGGGGTACTTATGAAAAAGATTGCAAACCTGTGTCTGGGTGTACCATGAGCCTGCAGCTTTCTCACAAAACTGAATGTTCCCTAAATTAAAAGAAAAAATCTCTACATAGGCTAGTAGGCTGTTAGGCAGAGGGCTCAGCTAGAATCTTTTCCCCTGACATTCTAGTTTTCTGTTAATTTTATGAAGCACCCTCACTTGCACTCTGAAATTGTAAACCCATTGAGTTGCCAGCTCCAGGTTAGCAAATTCCTGGAGATTTGGGGGTGGAGCCAGGGGAGGGGGGGGTTTGGGGAGGGGAGGGACCTCAGCAAGGTATAATGCCCACAGAGTCATCCTCTAAAGCAATCACTTTCTCCAGCAGAACTGATCTCTGCCACTTGGAAATCAGCTGTTTACCAACTGAGGTTTACCAACTGGCATGGCTTGGCTGTAAGAGGTGACTTGCCAAGGTCTCCAAGTCAACTTGATGTTAAGTGGAGACCTTGGTGTTCCACGGCCATCCCAAGCATTCCAGCCCAGTTATTGCCAAAGGAATCCCTGTAGCGTTACAAAGAAGAAGAGGAGGAGGAGGAGGAGAAGAGATTGGATTTATACCCCGTCATTCACTACCGAAGGGAGTCTCAGAGCAGTTTACAAACTCCTTTCCCTCCCCCTCCCCCAACAGACACCCTGTGAGGTAGGTGGGGCTGAGAGAGCTCTGACAGAAACTGCTCTTTTTCAAGAACAGCTGTCCCAGAACTATGGTTTGCCCAAGGTCATCCAGCAGGTGCAAGTGGAGGAGTGGGGAATCAAACCCGGTTCTCCCAGATTAGAGTCCATGCACTTAACCATTCCGTTTAATTGGCAAACCCATCTAATTGGTCAAGTAACCTAATTTGCTATACATTTGATTGGGTAACTAGAATCTAGCCATATGAGGAAGATCTTTCATTCTAGTTTTGCCCTGTGTCTGGATTACATCTGACTAGTTTTTTGAGGGTTATACTGACTGTCTTGGACTTGGGAACCCTATTAGACTTCTTACTTCGTTATTTTTATCCTCACTGTTCACTGCTTTTTTATTTTCTATTTCTGCACAATTTTAAAATAAAACACTTTATATTTTTGTGAAGTTCTTGAATTCAGGAGGTTTGAGTCTGAATCCACTACTTTAGTCCTCATTGGCTACAGCTACCTGATTGTTTTGTGAAACTCACCTTGTAAGCATCCTACATTGCAGGTGTGACTTTCTTGATCTTAGTCCCAGGAGGACTGATAGCTTTGTCCCTTGGTCTCTGGCTGTCTGGGTAGTGGAAAGGGGCTGGTGGTGGCACTACCTTGGGATGTGAGGACTCCCACTTCAGCCCTTTTGGTTTTGTCTTGCTTGGTCTGGCCCCTTCCAAGGGATCCTGGAATTGGGTCCCTTGACAAAAGGGAGGGGGAGGAGGGCCATTTCCAGGGCTGTTTTGGCCTTTGAGGGAGGACTGATCAGGGCCAGGCCACCACCTCCTATATTGGAAAGTCTGTACACCAGGTCATGACATCACAGTAATGGCGACCTGGGTAGGCATAACATTCCCTGTGTGGCTGACTCGAGCAGGAGAAGACGACGTTGGTCTCTTTCTCCCGGGCTGGTTTTCTCGTTGCAAAAACAAGGGAGGCTTTCTGGAGTTGGTTTTGGGGTTTGTTTGTTTTTTTTTTCACAGTGGCCGTCTTTATTTTCTCGGAAGGAAGAGATTGGAGGGAGGGGGAAAAGTTAATCTGACCGGAGCGGGATGGGATGGGACGGAGCTGAGCGAGCGGGAACGTTTCCCCTGCTTCCTGAGCGACCGAGGGCTTTCTGGGGTTGTTGGGGGGGGGGTTGATGTTTTTTTTTACACAGTGGCCGTCTTTATTTTCACGGAAGAAAGAGGTGGGTCGATTCCCCGAAGCTTCCCTTTCCCCTCCCCCCACATCTTTGCAAAAGAGAGACGCTGGGGAGGTGGAGGCTGGGGGGGGGAGCAGTTGCTGCTGAAATGGGGATGAGAAGGAGTCTATATTTTCCTCTAATTTACTCAAAAGAAGTTCCATAGGAGGATTGAATGTTGTACTCTCTTGCTATTTGACAAGACACAAAGTTGCTGTGCAAGTTCAGATTCTTATGCGTAACAATAATAATTTAATACATGTTCTTTTGTTTCAATAGCTGAACATCCAGAGACCGAAGTCCCAGCACAAACGAGACGAACTTGCTTGAGATTTTAACTGTCCGTTTCGACCAAAGTCTTTGTCACATCTCCTATCAAAGATACAAAGTTCAGTGACTAAGGGATAACAGTTCCAGAGCAACAATAACACCCTTTTTCAATAAAATTATTATTTACATACAGTTTGTAGTCATTTCTTCTGTTCACAAAGTCCAACAATAAGAATATCAATTCTATAAATACAAAATATCATAACATCTATAAGTTATAAAAATTCAAGACTATCAGAATATCAATAATCCATTGGTAGCTATAACATAGCTAAATCAATCATTTATTCTTAATGGGAAAGTTTTATAGTTCTTACCATAAGTGGCTAGTAATAGCTCTTATCTGATACTAAGTCTTTCCGGATAACAAATCTTAATCTTGTTCTCACAGGTGGCTATTTAAATACACTCCAACATCACGTGGTTCTCCATTCAAGGAGGTCATCATATCATTCAGGCAAAAGTGCTTCTGCTGGTATTATATATACTCTAACAGATATCTATATACAATCAGAAAGTCCAAGCTCAACCATACGTACAATACTATACAACGATATTCTATTCACCTAAAAAACAGGATAAATCCATAGCTGCATTAAGACCCGTGGGCTGTTCAGACCTCAACCTGAACGTCCACCAAGCTTCCCTTTGCAAAAGTATTTTTTTCAGATCCATAGTGTTGAATGGCCTATTTTTTACTACTTCCAATATTAAGCACTTAAAATCACTAGGGCTATGATTTGCTTCCGAAAAATGCTGGACCAACGGGGCTGTAAGGTGCTGATGTTTGATTTTGGATTTGTGTTCTAAAATCCGAGTTCTAAATGATCTAGAAGTTTGTCCGACATATTTTTTCTGACATGCACAGATGATTAGATACACGACAGACTTGGTGTAACATGAAGAAAAATGAGTGATAGGTTTTTTAAAATCCAACTCAGGAAAATCCAAACTATTTGTCTCAATCATCAAAGAACATGCCGCACATCTGCCACATTTATGATGCCCGGTCGGGAAACCTTCGGGCTGCAAGTCCTTAAAGGAATCAGCTCTGACTAGCTTGTCCTTAATGTTAGCAGTTCTTCTGAATCCCACCCTGGGGGGCAATCGGCATGCCGGTATGTCATTGAGGATGTGCCAATGTCTAGGGACTATAGCTTTAATATTCCAGGCTCTGTCTGTGTAGTCTAAAGCCCAATTGATTCTGCCATCGCCCTGTTTTTTAGGTGTCTCCTGCAATAACTCACTACGGTTACGGCGTTCCGCTCTCCAGTGGGCATTCTGAATGACTCTCTCGGGGTATCCCCTGTTCTTATATTGAATAGTAAGTCTATCTGCCTCTATTCTAAAGTCTTGTTCCAAAGTTGAATTTCTTTTTACTCTCAGGAATTGCCCGTATGGTAAGTTATTTTTTAAGTGATTAACATGATGTGATCTGTAATGTAATGTAGAGTTTCTATCCGTCTCCTTATGGTACGGACGTACCGCCAATTTTTCATTATGAATAAACACCGTGGTGTCAAGAAAATTTACAGATGAAAGGCTGGCATTGAACGTAAATTTGATAGAATCATGAACGGTATTTATCCATTGGAAAAAAGGTTCCACAGCCTTAATATTGTCCAAAACTAAAAAGCAATCATCAATATAACGTTTATATAAAATAATATTGTCAAAAAAAGGATTAGAAATATTAGTAACCCATTGCTCTTCAAATGATCCCATAAACAAATTAGCCACACTAGGTGCAAAGGAACTTCCCATAGCTACCCCTTTAACTTGAAAGTAAAAATCAGAGCCAAAACGAAAATAACTTTTATCAAAAATAATATCCACCAGGTCTAAAAGAAAGTGAGTAGGAGGGATTTTTGGGAACCTTTTTTCCAACGTGTTCAAGAGAGTAAGTCTAGCCTCCTTGTGAGGTATGTTTGTGTAGAGGGATCCTACATCCATTGTCATAAGGACCGCTCCCTGAGGCACTGTTTTCCCTTCAATGATTTGAATAAAGCTACATGTATCCTTTATATATGATGTTATTTTACTTACAGCTGGTTGAAGGTTTCCCGACCGGGCATCATAAATGTGGCAGGTGTGCTGCGTGTTCATTGATGATTGAGACAAATAGTTTGGATTTTCCTGAGTTGGATTTTAAAAAACCTATCACTCATTTTTCTTCATGTTACACCAAGTCTGTCGTGTATCTAATCATCTGTGCATGTCAGAAAAAATATGTCGGACAAACTTCTAGATCATTTAGAACTCGGATTTTAGAACACAAATCCAAAATCAAACATCAGCACCTTACAGCCCCGTTGGTCCAGCATTTTTCGGAAGCAAATCATAGCCCTAGTGATTTTAAGTGCTTAATATTGAAAGTAGTAAAAAAATAGGCCATTCAACACTATGGATCTGAAAAAAATACTTTTGCAAAGGGAAGCTTGGTGGACGTTCAGGTTGAGGTCTGAACAGCCCACGGGTCTTAATGCAGCTATGGATTTATCCTGTTTTTTAGGTGAATATCGTTGTATAGTATTGTATGTATGGTTGAGCTTGGACTTTCTGATTGTATATAGATATCTGTTAGAGTATATATAATACCAGCAGAAGCACTTTTGCCTGAATGATATGATGACCTCCTTGAATGGAGAACCTTGAATGATGTTGGAGTGTATTTAAATAGCCACCTGTGTGAACAAGATTAAGATTTGTTATCCGGAAAGACTTAGTATCAGATAAGAGCTATTACTAGCCACTCATGGTAAGAACTATAAAACTTTCCCATTAAG
>NW_015169816.1:437298-457497 GCF_001447785.1 Gekko japonicus | reverse complement strand
CCCCACTGCTGGACTTCCTGATGGCACCTGGTATTTCTGGCCACTGTGTGACAGAGTGTTGGTCTGGATGGGCCTTAGACCTGATCTAACATTGGCTTGTGAATGTACTCACAATGAACTTTGTACACCAATATGCCACCAATATGCAGTGTAGCTGCTTTTTTTGGTAACTGGAGATTATAATTGAAGTTTACTGTATGTGAAAACGTCTTACCTAAGTATGAGTTTGTACATATTAATATCTCATGCTGTGTCAATGGTTTTCAACATTAATAAAGATGTATGAAATTGATAGCACTTCTATTGCAAAGTTTGCCTATTTTTTTTTTTATTTGACAATACCATCATACAACAGACATCCACCACTCTCCAATATTATATGCTTGTAAATTATATGAAACATGCACTCAAATATGCAAGGGAAACTGAACTCAGTAACACTGTAAGCTAGTGTGAAGTGTCTGGAATGCTGCACTGAAAGAATCAAGAGAATATCTTGTTGAGTACACGAGAAACTGCAAGTTAAAACACTTGTGACAGTAGCTGGAAACTGCAGTGTGGTGTAGCGATTAGAGCTTCAGAGTAGGGTCCTGTGTCTGTCTACCTGTCTGTCTGTTTGTCTGACGTTTCTACAACTGGAATGCAAATCGTTTGCTGCTAGTCAGCCAAATCCCCCCCGCTATTTATTACAGTTGAATAATCAATTGACATTTCATTGTGTGGTGTAGCGATTAGAGCTTCAGAGTAGGGTCCTGTGTCTGTCTACCTGTCTGTCTGTTTGTCTGACGTTTCTACAACTGGAATGCAAATCGTTTGCTGCTAGTCAGCCAAATCCCCCCCGCTATTTATTACAGTTGAATAATCAATTGACATTTCATTCAATGTTATTTGTAATCATTCAAGTTCACAGCTGGATGATTTAGAAAGTGGTTGCAGTGCTGGTGATAAATAAAATCTATATATAATTCAAATACATGTTTTAAAACAATGGCAAAGGTGTTCAGGCCTGCGGCTGTGGTGGGACCTCCCATGGCCTGGCACCCCCAACTTACTGCGGGGGGGGGCTGACTTCCCAGACCCCCCCTTCCCCACCGCCATGAGTGGTGGGTCAGCCGGTGAGCACACAGGTCAGCCACTGACCCCCGGCCATATTTTTGCGGCTAAAGTGGGCGCTTGGCCAGTTCTCACTCCCTTGCTGGGCACCGGCTGTTTGCTCAGCCACCAGCGGGTGAGGAGGAGGAGGAGGCTGCCTGGAAGCCCCGAGCCCAAGATGTGCCAAGGAGGGGAGGGGCAGGCGGGCGGGCAGGCGAGTGCCACAATTAGTGGGGAGCAGAAGCCCAACCCAAGGGAGGGGGGGTCGATGAGCGAGCTCGGCCTGCTGCTGACGGGGCAGGGTCTGTCTTTTTTGGAAAGAGCAACATAGGGGCCTAAGGCATCTCCCCCTGGTGTCGGCTCTCCAAGCAGGCAAGCACACCGTCCTACTCCTCCGCCTGCCTTCCCCATGGACTAACCGGGGTAATTCTTGCTTTTGTGCTGCTCACAAAGCCCTTTTGTTTATGGCACTCTAATCTGGAGAACTGGGCTTGATTCCCCACACCTCCGCATACAGCCAGCTGGGTGACCTTGGGTCAGTCACAGTTCTCTCAGAGCTGTTCTCTCAGGATCAGTTCTCAAAGAGCTCTCTCGGCCCCACCTACCTCACAGGGTGTCTGTTGTGGGGAGGGGAAGGGAAGAAGAAGGGAAGCCGCTCTGAGACTCCAAGTGAAGGGCCCTGGGGTATAAATCCAATCTCTTCTTCTTCTGGTGCCCCTCCCAGGCATACTGAGTCGCTCAGTCCAACAGTTTTATCTTCCCCAGTCAGGTTCACCTGTAGAGAGCCTTAGAAATTCACACATCATTGGGTAAAACTCGTCCTGGACTGACCATTTTAGATTGTAGAGAAAGAGAGAGGGAAAGAAGAAGAAGACGACAACAACAACAACAAGACTGGAATCTTTTGCCTGACGTGTAGTGTTCTTGGTGAGGGGAGTTTGAAGTGGTATTGATCAGAACAGCTTTGCCATATAATTTGCTGTTGGTATAAACTAGCTCTTAGAAAGCACAATGTAATCTGCATCTTATTTCCAAAAGACCATAGAAACCGCCTTTTGTTTGTGTAGTAGTAGATTCCCCCTCATTTCTGCTTTACATATCCACTAGGTATTGTTCATAGTGTCATTTTTCCAATCAGAATGGCTGCGTGTTCTCTCTCTCTCTCTCTCACTCTTTCTCTCTCTCTCTCACACACACACACAAAAGCAGGACAACCCTTCCAAGCCATTCTCTCTGGGCAAGAGCCAACACAGGCAATTGTTTTCACCTCCTCTTATTTTCTGGTTTATTGAGCTGACCAGAGAGCAGCATCGTATTTATCCAGCTCATGCGCACCAAAGCCTCGATCCATTGAGAATGAGCTTCCACAGGACACCTGGGGTTACGGCAGACACCCGGGCTCATCTCCCCCTCTAGCTCCCTCTCCCACTCTTACCCACAACCTGAAGTATTCTCCTCAATTCAGCCACATCTATGATAGTAGCAGGACACTGTGACCACCAGCTGCCACTGGCCTGGATTGAAGAAAACGGCTTTTTATTTGTCACCATGCCATGGAAAACTTCAGCTGCCCATTTTCACGCAAGGAGCTTTGTTAAAGGGACAGGGCATTTCCCTCCTGGAAACCCCTGCTACAAGCAGCAAGGCTCTGGCAAGAAACATCTGCTGTTGAGCGACTGTGCTGCAAATAAAGGACATCAGAAGAGCTCTGCAGGGTGCAGGACAGGGGTCCATCTAGTCCAGCACCCTTTCTCACCCACTGGACAACCATTTATGGTGGAGTTCCAACAACAGGGCAGCAGAAGAAGAGGCTTTTATACCTGGCTTTTCTCTACCTGAAGGAGTCTCAGAGCGGCTCCTTCCCTTCCTCTCCCCACAACAGGCACCTTGGGAGGCAGGTGGGGCTGAGAGAGCTCTGAGAGAAACTGTGACTGGCCCAAGGTCACCCAGCAAGATTCATGTGGAGGAGGAGCAGGAAATCAAACATGGTTCTCCAGATTAAAAGCCACCTCTCTTAACCACTACACCACCAAGGCCTTCCCCTAATGTTGCCTCCAGGCACTTGGATTTGGAGATTGACTGCCTCTGAACATGAAGGTTCCATTTAGTCACCATGGGTACTAGCCTCTGATAGACCTCTCCTCTGTGAATCTGTCTATTCTTCAGGGCTCACTCCTTCTCCATATGCAGCCAGCTGGGTGATCTTGGGTCAGTCACAGTTTTCTCAGAGCTGTTCTCTCAAGAGCAGTTCTCTCAGACCTCTCTCAGCCCTAACTTCCTCACAGGGTGTCTGTTTTGGGGAGAGGAGGGTAAGGAGATTGTAAGATGCTCTGAGACTCCGAGTGAAGACTGGGGTATGAATCCAATCTCCTCCTCCTCTCCTCCTCCTCCTCCTCCTCTCCATAGTGAGAACTGTCCATTGATTCCTACTCTTTGCTTTCTGTCATTTAACCAATTTTTAATCCATAAGAGGACTGTGACTGCTAAGCTTACTCAGGAGTCTGGGGTGAAATACCTTCTCAAAAGCCTTTTGAAAGTCCAAGTATATAATGTCTACCGATTCCCTGTTATCTACATGTTTGTTCATTTTCTTAAAAACTGGTGAGGCAGGGCTTCTCTTTGCAGAAGCCATGCTGATTTTCTCTTAGCAGGCTTTGTTCCTCGGTGTGCCTAACAATTCTATCTCTGATTCCACTTTCTATTAATTTCTCTAACAGACGTCAAGCTGACTAGCCTGTTGCTTCCTGGTTCCCTGCCAGACCCCTTTTTAAAACATCGGTGTAACATCCTCCTAACATCTTCTGCTGAGAGCATGATAACCCACATGAAGCTCAGCTGAACCATGGAATGATGAAACTGAGTTTCAGGGCCACTCAGGTGTGATTCGAATGTCCCAGTTCCTTTTGTGACTAACTACTTTGCCCTTTGCCGTCATCATTTTCCTGACCAAATTAATGAAATTCAATAGTAACGCTGTTGCCTGTATTGATTCCAATAGTGACATTTCAGTGTTTTATCAGTAACGATAGTGCTTTTCCATTGTGTGTTTTTCCCCCCAAAAGTGACACTAATTATTGTTTGAATGTGTGTCAGTTCTTATGGGTCCCCCCTTTCTCGTAATTTTTCAACGTTTTAAAATATGCATTCGACTAGAACACCTATAAAAGAAGAGTCTCAAGTTGTAGGCACTTGGTTTATACCAACAACTGCTGAACTACTTCCATGAGCCAGGGCTACATTTACACAGTGTATTTAATGGACTGAACTCCGTCTCCCCTTCTTTTGCCATGGAACTCCCTCGGCATTCTGGCTGCTGTCTGGCTTTCCCCACTGCTGCATTCATAGCAGGAGTTGTGTGCACAGGAAGGATCAATGCACAACCATTGGTGGTGTGCCTGCTTGCCTGGCACTCGCCTGCCTCGTGGTGAGATCTTTGAGACAGCCCCTTCAGCTGGAGCGGGGCATTTGAGTTGACCTTCCCCCATTTCTCTCTGGCACTGGCTCCATCCCAGCTATGACCCTTATTTTCACTGGGAAGGGTGTGAGTGCGAGAGACTCCATGCTGAGTTTTCATTAAACGTGGCATTGTGGGGGACGTGAAATCAGGCAGTATTTCACCAGCCCTGCAGTGGAGGCTGCAGACGAGGAAGCCGTCATCCCCTGGGGGTCTTCCCCCTTTTGCAGTGTCCCAGTCCAAACTGTTGTCAGAGAAGAAGAAGAGGAGGAGGAGGAGGAGGAGGAGGTGGAGGTGGAGGAGGAGATTGGATTTATACCCCGCCCTTCACTTGGAGTCTCAGCTTGGCTTACAAACTCCTTTCCCTTCCCATCCCCACAACAGACACCCTGTGAGGTGGGTGGGGCTGAGAGAGCTCTTGACAGAAACTGCTCTTTTTCAAGAACAGCTCTTATTAGAACTACGGCTTGCCCAAGGTCATCCAGCCAGGTCCGACATCCGATTCTGAACTTAGCTCCAGAACACAGATAAAAAACCCAGAACCATCACAATTATATAATTGCCCTATTGTTTATCTGGCTTCAGATATCCCTTTAATTTTCTGCTATCAAAGAAGAAGAAGATGAAGAAGATGAAGAAGAAGAAGAAGAAGAAGAGGAGGAGGAGGAGGAGGAGGAGGAGTTAGGGGGAGGAGGAGGAGGAGGAGGAGGAGGAGGAGATTGGATTTACACCCCGCCCTTCACTTGTAGTCTCAGAGCGGCTTACAAACTCCTTTCCTTTCCCTTCCCCTCCCCACAGCAGACACCCTGTGAGGTGGGTGGGGCTGAGAAAACTCTGACAAAAACTGCTCTTTTTCAAGGACAGCTGTGCCAGAGCTTGTGACTGACCCAAGGTCACATCAGCAGGTGCAAATGGAGGAGTGGGGAATCAAACCCGGTTCTCCCAGACTAGAGTCCGCACACTTAACCACTACACCAAACTGAGGGTTCCTGACACTCGCTTCCATGGCTGGATGGGGCATTCTGCTTGTTTGCCGGCTGCCTAGCTTCTGACCCGGCAGAGTAGAACTTGGACATGGTGCTGGAGACTCACAGGCTGACTGTTCCATCAGTCACACAGGGACGATCCTTGTACTGTGGTGGCAGCGGCTGCCAAAGCAGCATTTTTAGAAATCTGCACCGCCAATCAAATCTCTAACAGCAAATCAGAAGCCTTGCTGGACAAAAGCCTCGCTTGGCCCTACCCACTTTCCAAAAGCACCTGGTGATCTCCAGGAAAGGTGCTTGTGAGCATGATGGCATCCACGGGCACCATGCTGGGAACCCCTGATCTGGAGCGAGGTGGAACACGCGCATCACCCCTTCTCAGAAGCCTGGACACACTGCTGCCTCCCTTCCCCTGGGCCCTGCACGAACTAACTGGATGGCACGATTGTGCAAGGCAGACTGCTGTGCACTTAAAACAGGGCCAGATCTGATCACCTCCCTGATGCACCAAGACGTCTCTTGTACCATCTCTCCCAAGGATCAAAGCATTACTGCCCTCCCCCTTCCCTCCAAAGGCATGGTTATCAGTTGTTAACAACAGATTTGTTTAATTAGCAGCACACAGTAAAGCCAAGGTTGATGCTCAAATAAACAGGCCATTAACTTTGGTAATGACCTATTTGGGAAGATAATTACGAAGTATTTTTGACAGCTTACAAAAAGCAAGCGTGAAGTTTAAAATTCAATAAGCAGCCAAGATTTTAGCACAGCTGATAGCCTAGAAATGATGTCATCATGGCGACTGTGCTAATTTTCATGAGAAGTAACGAGAGTCCCAGCAGCTGCATTTAAAAACACACAGGGTGCGTTCAGACGGGGCATTTGCAACGGAATAGGTGCCTGTTGGAATCAGTGTGCTTACCGGCGTTCACACGGCGAACATTTGCCTTCCGTCCCTAACCATTGCAAAGAGCTTTACACCGTTGTATTCTGCCACTAGGTTCCCAAGTGGTGGTATCCTGAGTGCAACGGTTGTAATCGCTTAACCCCCCATCTGATTGCTCTCCACCGTTGCAGAGCCACTTCCGTTCGGAAACCTGAGGCTTCCGATTTTCGCCCGCCATTTTTTTTTAAAGGTCGGCGATATGCACTTGGGCGAAGGTTCGCCCTGTCGTTTGTTTAAAAAAAAGAAAGAAAAGGTCCTTAGTTTAACGTTTCGGAGGAGTCCGGGACTTCAGGGAGGCCAGTTTGGTCTTTAAACTTTAAAGGTAAGGACTTACCTTTAAAGTTTAAATGTAAGATGGGTTTTTTTGCGCATGCGCAAAGATCGCCATTCTGTGGATGGCTGCCTATGCGCATGCTCAAACTGAGTAAAAAAAAAAACCGCCGACGCCCGCTGCATGTGAACGGGCATACAGCGATGGGCTCCGCAGACAGGAGGTAAGTGTGATCGCATTTCAGCCGGCATAAACTGCACCGGTTCCAACCGGTACAGTTTATGCTGGCTGAAACGCCCCGTCTGAACGCACCCACACTGTGATGATGATGATGATGATGATGATGATGATGATGATGATGATGATGATGATGATGAAGAAGAAGAAGAAGAAGAAGAAGACACAAAAAGATCCCAAAGGAGGATGGCTCTCCGCTGTGTTCCCTGGTTGGCCTTCTCTGCCCTACTAATGGAGGGCGGGGCTCTACCAAGGGAGAAATCTGCTTCCAGCCTCCGTACCACAGAGTTCTCTTTCCATCTCTTTGCCTCTTATGTGGAATTCGGAGTCTGTTAAAGATCAATTCCATTTTGATTAAAAGAGAAATCTGAAGACCGGAGGGGCGGGAAGGGAAGTTCTGCCGGATTTCAGCATTTCACTCTGCAGATGCTCAGAGGGAGGCTGCATCTCCTCTGACCTGCTGATCCTCCTACTACTGCGCCACCACCCCTTTTCGGGCTTGTAAGATCCCCCAAAAGCATGCATAGAGCCCCGCCATCATGTGGTATAGGAGAGGACTATAAAGAGAAATCAAAAACCAAGTTTTGAAAGTGAAAAGAGGAGGAGGAGGAGAATCAATGGCTGTGTCTAAAAAAGCGAATTTTGGAAAAAGAATTCCCACTCCCCGCAACAAGGGCCAGTGCAGGGGCCATTTTTGCCCCGGCCTCTTTTCAGGAGTAGAGCGGGAGGCTCCCCTGGAGACAGGCTGTCCCCCTCGGGCACTGCAGCCGAGCAGAGGTGGTGGCCGGGCACCCTCCGCCTCCCTCCAGCAGAGGCACCAGCTGCTGCACCAGCCTCCTCCCTGGCTCCGCCGGGCTCCTGCAGCAGCCACACCGGAGGGGCCCAAAGCAACAGCAGAGCAGGTGGGAGGAGAGGCTCCTGCCGCACAGAGTGAAGCTCACCAGCCAGAGAGGGGGTCTGGAATAGGGCCGCCAGGTTCCAGGCGGGGCCCGGAGATCCCCTTCTATCACAACTGATCTCCGGACTACCGGGGTCAGTTCCCCAGGGGGAAAGGGCCTCTTTGGAGGGCGGACTCTCGGGCATCCTACCATACTTCCCCCAAACCCAAAATCTCCAGGTATTTCCCTGCCCAGAGCTGGCAACCCTGCAGAGTCCTGAAAAGGACAGGGGTGAGGAGGGAGACAAGATGGGGAAGTCATTTGCCTCCATTAGCTAAGGGTGAACTGCTGCCTCCAGCTCTCGAGGACCTCCAGGGAAGCACCTTTGATCTCTTCTGTCTCTGGAATTACATCTCTTTTTTAAAATTCAGAATTACACCTCTTTTCAGATTGAAATATTTGGCCAATAGGGTTGCCAAGTGTCTTACCTGCCGCAGCAGGGGAGAGTCGGTCCCAGCCTGGGACATTCACGCACGCATTGCCCGGAAGTGACGTCATCACGCTGGGCACGTCACTGGGTGACATTCTAGCAATCAGCCTGAAAACTCTATGGTTCCATAGAGTTTTTAGGCTGATCGCTAGAGTGTTGCCCGGCGACATACCCAGCATGATGATGTTGCTTCCAGGCGATGTCATTGCCCCGGGCACATCGGCCCAATCTGGGCACTTTGGGGGTTGGGAACCCTTTGTACGGGCAAACCCCCACCCACCCCAGGGGACTTGGCAGCCCTATTGGCCAAGTGGGCCATTGCTCTAATCTTTTGTTTGCAATGACACTATGAGATCATTGCAGAGAGGCGCTCAGCAAATACCCCCAAGTTATGACTGTTGGTTCATGTTCAGAGTCCGGCATCCTTGCACTGATTCCTAACGCTGGCCGCTGCACTTCCTGAACTGGATCCCAGTGTTGTGCTCCAGGGCTCTCCTTTGTCTATCAGTAGCTGCACCCAAAAAGTCCATGAATTCCCAGAATCCCCCGGGATCCCTGTATTCGTCTCCTGCCCCCATTTGCAGTGATTAATGTCTCATTTTAATATTTGGGAGAGGGAATGGCGTCTTCGCTTTCCAGCTGTTTTATGATTTGCTTCTAGTCTGGGGTCTGTTTATTGACAGTTTTCTGTTGTTTTGATGTTCCTGCTCTTGTTTTAAGGTCTTTTTTGTTTTTATATTGATAATTTATTGTTTTAGTTGTAAGCCCCCTTAAGCAGGACTAGAGAGAGGTGGCACAGAACTCCTCTTAAAGTAAATGAGTGACTAAATGAATAAGACGGACTGCTCTGAACCCAGACTATGTGTTCACTAGTAGAGTTCCGTCTGCCTGTGTGCGGAGGAAAGCACGGCTTGGTTTCTCCAGGGACTCAAAGGCAGAATAATGTCTGAACACATTGCTCCAGGAATTCTCCTCCAGACCAAGTATCAAGTTTTACAGTTTTTATACACATCAAGCATACACATTAAGCACAGATATTTGAGATACGTCTGCAGACAAGTGAGAAGAGCACTGACGACATGGAAGCTAAAGAAATACGGATGCTAAACTCGCTACACTTACATCCAAATAAGTGTCTCTCGTGGTCGTGCATCCCCATGCAACACCTGGGTGTGGCAGAAAGAGACCAGGGGCAAGGCAAAGACTTCTCTCCCACGCTTGTCTCTAGGTCAGGGCGGGTCCCCAACATGGAGACCATGGGCACCACGGTGCCTGCCAACACCTTCCCTGGTGCCCGTCAAGTGTTTTTAGGAAGTGGGTGGGGCCAGGTGGGCATTCGGAGATCTGATCAGCAGGGCAGATGTTTACATCCATCGCTTTGGTGGCCACTGCCACCACAACACAAGGGTCTCCAAGGCCTGGCTTCAAGGCCTGGCTGTGGCAGCTATTTTGTGGCTATGCCCACCAGGCTGCATCAGAATTCCAAAGGTTCCCACAGTCTTAAAAAGGTTGAGGACCCCTGCTCTAGGTGGGGAGGGGGTTCCAGTGTTCCCTCTAAGCTGTATGCATGATCATGAACACAGGAAGCCCTGCTCAGCAGCAATTTGGAGCCATGCAGGGTCCTGCATTTTGAGATTCCAGCAGTTATATTCCGCTCAGGATGCGCACTGCTCCACTCCGGGGGGGGGGGAGTAGAGGTGTCCTGGGTCAGAGCAGACTCAGCCAAGACCAAGGGGATGAGACAGAATCACTAACCAGAAGCGCAAAGTTGAGAGTTCAGTCCAAGAGTCATACACCAGCCGATGGTCCAAGAAGCAGAGTCTGAGCAGATCCAAGAGGCTGAAGCCAAAGGTTCAGGAGTTGCAGACAGGAACAGGTCCGGGTGGTGTGGTTGCGTGACTCCAGAAAGGTGACGAGTTGCTCCCAGACCTCCCCATCTGAGCCCCGTCCTTTATTGGCGGCTCACAGCTGAGTCTCATTGCTTGCGAGAGAGCCATCCATTTGGCTCATTAACCCCAGGTGTTCCTCTGGATTTGGCAGTCGCCGGGCAGCGAGGTGCATGCTCTGCCTCCTCTCATGGAGCTCCTCCTGCATTCCCCCGGAAAGGGGAGGCGATGCAGCTTGTGAAGTCTCCCCAAGATCTTGGGTTGTTGAGGCGCTGCCTCTAGGTTTCCACATCTTCCGTGTTCCCAGTGCTCATGGGGCTGGAGTACATGCTGTCCTTAGCGACTGGGGCATGAGGACCTGCTGTCAGGGTTCCCAGTCAATCACACTCAACACCAGATCTTCAGAAGTTTCAGTTTATTGCGGGAGAAAGCACTTGAGACACCATGAACTCTTGTGTCAGGAATGGCGGGAGATGCGAGGGGCTTTTGGGATATACCCCCTTCAAAGGAGACCCCCTGATACTACAAAGCCAATGAGCAAGCACATATAAGCACGGGCTACACTCAGCCATGAGGTTCCCAGCGGGAAGCTCGGGGAAGAAGCACCTGCGAGATGAGCACAAGCATAGGAGAAGGAGTGGGGGAGGCAAGCAAGCACAACTCTCTGACTGAACATCCCGGCCCATGGCAGCATTAGCTGACACCTTCCTCCACCCTCTCAGGGTCGTTGGCAGCATCCGCTGGTTGAGTCTCAGAGGTGCTGACGGGGAAGTTATCAGCATCAGCTTGGTGATCCTCAGCTAAAGCCAGCTGGCCCACGATAAGAGGGAACGCTGGGGAGTTTCTTTTTGTGGCCAGTCTGAGGAAACTTTTACTAATACACTTCCACTCTATGACCAAAATACGAGCACTGACCAAAAGAGTGTGCAACATGCAAAAGGAGGTATGAGAACCATTTAGGTGGGGACCAGGAGTGGGGACCAATTGCAAGCTAACTGGAGAGCAAGTTTGGTGTAGTGGTTGGTGTAGTGGCATGGACTCTAATCTGGGAGAACCAGGTTTGATTCCTGTCTCCTCCACATGCAGTTGCTGGTGTAACCTTGGGTCAGTTGCAAGTTCTCTCAGAGCTGTTCTTGAAAGGACTCTCTCAGCCCCACCTACCTCACAGGGTGTCTCATTCAGAGGGGAAGGGAAAGTGATTGTAAACTGCTCTAAGACTCCTTCGGGTAGTGATGGGTGGGCTATAAATCCAATCTCTTTTCTTCTCCTCTATCCAAGCCCCCCCCCTCGATGACAGGCAACTGCAACAAGATGGCCAAAAGCTGGCATTTCCGTGTTCCTCCAGCCCACAAAATAGGGTTTGCCTTTGAGCATCTGCCAGCTCTCAATGGGAAGGCCTCATCCCTTCTTAGCAGACCCCATCGAATGTTCTCTAGAAAGCCTCCCGGCAGCTTCAACAGGGCTGGAAGCAACTGGCAGACTCCACTACTATTGATTTCATCAGTGAAGCTTTGGGAGCAAGCTGGGGATAGTAGGATGGGAAAGAAACGGGGGGGTGGGGGCTTCCTCCAGAATTGCTGGAACTGTTGTCTTCCAGGGTGGTTGAAAGGAAAACCAGGCATGAGCGGAGTCCTTCTAGGGGACTTATCAAGCAGACTGCCAAGGCTTCCATTAGCAGTAATCTTTGGGGGCCTTTCTGTAGATTATTAAGCATTTCAAGGGCATAGTAAGTGTCCAGCAATCACCTCACTTAGCAGCTGCTAACAGGCTACTTGCCGAAACGCAGAAAAATTAAAATGACATTTCCACCAAAATGCACAGCTTAAGAAGATCCAGGTGCAGAGAACAGTAACATCAAGTTATCATGAAGTAGCACATAATTTTTGAACTCATCTTCACACCCACGTGATTCCTGGCAGATGACCCTATAACAAAATTCAGAAAACTCTGGTGCAGCATGTAACCCCTCTTTAGAGTTACAACTTTGCATTCAGTTTGGCAGCAGTGTCTGGGGAGGGAGCGTAGAGCAAAAACAGAGGGTTAAATGGCTTCATTTAACACTCCAGTTCTGCGCGCTCTCTCTCTCTCTCTCTCTCTCTCTCTCTCTCTCTCTCAGCGGTGAAGGTCAGTAGGGAGTGGGAGGGAGCAAAACCAGGGAGTTAAATATGGGAGTGAATTGCATCCCAGGGGGCATTTTACTGCCTCCTGTCTGCTGGCCATGGTAAGGTGATAGAGAAGATCCCCTGGGAAGGGACTTCGCCCCTTCCTTTCTCCAGGCCACAACAAGTGGCAACCAGGAGAAAGGTGGGAGGGAAGATCTCCCGGGAAGGGACTTTCCCCCCCCCTTCCATTTAAACCCCTGTTTTCTGCTTCCTGCAGAAAGCTGCAGGCAGCAGGAAACAGTGGTGGTTGAAATGGCTCAGAACCATTTAAACCCTGCTTTCTGTTCCCCGTGAAAAGCTAACAAAATCTGAATGCAGGGTTAAAATGGCTCTGAGCCATTTAAACCAAACAGCTGAGCAGCGAGGCGCTCCCAGCTGCTCAGTTTGTTTCTCATGAAGAGCAGAAAGCAGGGTTTTACCCCTGCTTTCTACTCTTCATGAACCATCATGAGCCACCACGAATTGTGTCAAAATTCATGGTAGTTCATCATGGTTTTTCAGTTCACAAACTTTGGTTCGCAAACCCCAAACAGGCCAAAATTTGTGATGAACTTTAGTTTGTCAGTTAGTTTGTGCCCATCCCTAATCCCCCCCTCAAATCCACCTGTTCACCTCCCCACATTCCTAGAGTCCTTCTCTGAGGGGCAATTCCCGGGGGCACTCAAGGAGGCGATGGTCTGCCCTCTCCTAAAAAGATCTTCTTTGGACCCGGCTGAATTGGCTAATTATCGACCGGTGTCCAATTTGCCCTATCTGGGCAAACTTATCAAGAGAGCGGTGGCATTACAGTTGCAGGGCTTTCTGGATGACGCTTCCATCCTAGATCCTTTCCAGTCCGACTTCTGTCCAGGGCATGGGACGGAGACGGTACTGGTCGCTCTGACTGATGACCTCTGTAGGCATTTGGATCGGGGCGGTGTGGCGGCACTGTTGTTATTAGATCTGTCGGCCGCATTTGATACGGTCGGCCGCCAGTTGCTGACCCACCACCTCGCCGACACGGGGATTCAGGGACTTGCCCTTCAATGGCTTGCCTCTTTCCTACAAGGTCGGGGACAAAGGGTGGTGATAGGGGAACAGCAGTCCCAGAGACACACCCTTGAATGTGGGGTGTCCCAAGGGGCTGTATTATCCCCGATGTTGTTTAACATCTACATGCGCCCCCTTGCCCAGATTGCCCAGAGGTTTGGGCTTGTGTGTCATCAATATGCGAATGACACCCAGCTCTATCTGATGTTTGGCGGCCAGTCGGACTCCAGCCCAGAAGATCTGCACCGGGCGTTGCAAGCCGTGGCTGGTTGGCTCCGACTGAGTCAGCTGAGGCTAAACCCGGCAAAGACTGAGGTCCTGGGTTTGAGTCGTTGTGGGTTGGGGCTCCCGCTCCCGACCTTTGAGGAGGCGCCTTTGGTGCCAGCGTCGGAAGTTAGGAGTTTGGGGGTGCTCCTGGACATTATCTATGGAGGCCCAGGTAGCAGCCACTGACAGGGCGGCCTTCTACCATCTTCGGCTGGCTCAACAGTTGGTTCCCTTTCTCCACCGCGACGGCCTAGCCACAGTGATCCATGCGACAGTCACCTCGAGGCTAGATCATTGTAACGCTCTCTACATGGGGCTGCCTTTGTCACAAATCCGGAAGCTGCAGCTGGTGCAGAATGCTGCAGCCAGGCTGTTGATGGGCACACATCCAGCCTGTGCTGAAAGCGCTGCACTGGCTGCCGATAGCATATCGGATTTGCTTCAAAGTGCTGGTTCTTATCTTTAAAGCCCTAGATGGCCAGGGTCCGACATACCTATGGGACCGCCTCTCCCCATATGTTCCCCAACGAACACTACAGTCCGGGACTAAACATCTCCTGGTTGTTCCAGGTCCCAAAGAGGCCAGACTAGCAGCGACTAGGGCTAGGGCTTTTTCAGTGGCGGCTCCTACCTGGTGGAATGAGCTCCCAAAGGAGATCCAGGCCCTACGGGACCTTGCACAGTTCCTCAGGGCCTGCAAGATGGAGCTCTTCCGCCAGGTGTTTGAGTAGGAGCCGCCACGACTGTTACCATCTGTCTACGGCTATTACTATCTGTCCTAGCCCTTATTACCAACTCACCGTGAGCGCTAAAATGGTGGTACTGCGTGGAGCTGTGGCCACTAAGGATACCATCCTGGTGACGTCATCTGTTCCCTTGTTAGTTGTTGTGGAGAGCACTTATGTTGTACTGAATTTTTTTAAAATGCAGTTTTAATGTTTTATGTATTGGGCATTGGCCCCATCTGTACGCTGCCCTGAGCCCGTTCGCGGGGAGGGGGGGTTATAAATTTAAATTAAATAAATAAATAAATAAATAGTGACTTCTCCAAATCACTATTATCCATGCACTCATGCCAGAGGTCTTTGTGGCAAAGACAGGCCTTAAAACTATTCCTGGGGTTTTTTGGTCTCTTTCTGTAATCAAAATATCCTATGATTATTATTGTAGTTACAAAATCACACAAGTTAACAAAACAATTCCAATCCATACCCATCGTCAGAGGTCGATTCGGGGGGATCACGGGGGATCGCAGTTCCCCCGGGTGAGGTGCAGGGGGCGGGGCACATGACGAAGCCCCGCCCCCTTCTTCCGGCTGCCCCCTGCTTCCAGCCTCATTCTGTTGCAGAAGGAGGAGGAAGCAGGAGGGTAAGTTGGCGTCCTCCCCCTCTGCCAGGCCGTGGCCTCCACAAGGACTCCCAGCCCCATCCAGGAGCTTCCCCGAGGTAGCTGTGTTAGTCTGTTGCTGCAGAATAGTCCAAGAGTTCAAATAGCACCTTTAAGACTAACAAATATCACCTTTAAGACTGAGTGGTGGGTGTGGCCTTATGACACACTTCCGGTGATGTCAGGGGGTGTGGCCTTATGACGCACTTCCGGTGATGTCAGGGGGTGTGGCATATGCTAATGAGTTATGCTAATGAGTTCCCCTAGCTCTTTTTCTACGAAACGACCCCTGCCCATCGTATCCAATTTTTAAAAACTCATAACGTGTAGCTCTATTTGCTACTGTGAAAAACAATGAATGTAAATTATTGCTCAACCAAATGGTTAGGTACGTTAGTATACGCATTTCAAAACCTTATGTAAGAGGCTAAATTTGTCATTACCAGAACTTTCGAGATCTTCTGATAACCTTCCAGTATAGAAGTGGATTGCTTTACTGATAAATTGGGGCTGGGCACAGAAGGAAGTTCTCTAGGCCAACATTCAAGGAGATCTGAATCCAAAAATCTTAGAGGCCTTCTAAGAATGTAAATTGTCCATCTGAGGTTAGGGTAAGGGGGGAGGGGTAGAAGGTTAAATAAATGGGGGGGGGGATTTAAAAACCCCTTATTGGGGGAAACAGCTTTTAAAAGACTGGGCTCATGGATGTCTTTAACATTTGTGTACAGGGGAGGGATTTTGGCAGCTGCAGCCAGCCATGCAGTATAAGCAAATATGTAATCTGGAATTGCTAGAGCTCTCTCCTTTAGTTTATCGAGCATACCTAACCCCACATTGAAAAAGATCCCTGCAGTCCCTCCTTTCCTCGGGGTCAGGGGTTTCAGACCTGAGCTTACAAGCCCCGGGAGCTGTTGGGTGACAGAGCATGGGGAGGTGTAGTGCCACCAACCAGGAAGTGACATCACTGTGCCCCCTTCTTGGAATTTGCCCAGTTTCTTTGATAAAGAAATACCTGGAATGTCACAGATGCAGTGACCAGAAGTGACATCACTGCATTTGCAACATCACCCCCTCGCACACAAACAATTTTCTCCTGCTGCAAGAGGAGGGAAGAGCCAGTACAGAGGGAAGGTGGCCTGCTATGGTGAGCAACTAGTAAGCCTAGCGGGGTGAGGGCTGAGGGGCTGAACCCTCCCGTCTCCTCCCCCCCACCACCACTTATCAGTTGCAATTTTTTAAAAAATATATACTCAATCCCAAATTGTGAACATTGATTCCAAAAAAATTAGCACCGCCATCCAAGCTGTCTCCCCACACACAGACTCCTCTCATTTTGTGTGTCATCTCCTTTATAAGTTCTCATCTAGCACACAAGCTCAGGTTACTATTAGAACAGGCAGGTCCAACAACAGAGCAAACCCAGAGACCTGATCAGACTTCTCCTCCACAAATGTTTAGCTCTAAATGGCCAGTTTGGTGTCGTGGTTAGGAGCTGCGGACTCTCATCTGGGAAAACTGGGTTTGATTCCTCACTCCTCCACATGCAGCTGTTGGTATGACCTTGGGCAGTCACAAGTTCACTCAGAGCTGATCTCTCAAGAGCAGTTCTTGGGAGAGCTCTCAGCCCCACCTACCTCACAGAGGAGAGGGGAAGGGAAAGGAGGCTGTAAGCCACTCTGAGACTCCTTTGGGTAGTGAAGGGCAGGGTATAAATCGAATCTCCTCCTCCCCCTCCTTTTCTTCTTCTTAGGTCTTAAAGAAAAGGGGAGGTTACAGTATTTTAAAGCTATAAAAAGGTTGTTTAATGATATTAAAATAGAAGAAAAAACTCACCTGCCATCATCATCTGCATAGCTAAGTCCCAAGTCCTGCATAGCCAAGTCTGCAGGATCTGCGAATAGGGGGCACACTTACCTCAAACAGGTTTTCCTGCAGACTTCACTGACCCCCTGGGTTTGCAGAAAAATCTGGAAAGTTAAAACAAACAAACAAACATTGAGGGGGTTAAATTCTCTCCTCCCCCCAATAAAAAGCATTGTTTGCAGATGCACAGACAATGCACTTACTTTTGGAAGTTCTGGCAGCGGACACTGCTGCTGTGGTGGCCGCAACATCTGGGAGTCATCAGGAGAAGTGGCAGAGGGTTGAGAGCTGACCCAGCTGAGCTCTGAGAAGGAGCAGGAGATAGAGCTGCTAGGGGTGTGTGTGTTTTTTATTTGCTTTCAGCTGAGGTGATTTAGCTGAGAGGGGACTGTGTGGGGGACTGTGTTTGGGTTAGGGTTAGTGTGTGGGGTGCCTCAGGGGGCTGTTCTCTCCCCGTTATTATTTAACATCTATATGCGCCCCCTTGCCCAGATTGCCCGGAGGTTTGGGCTTGGGTGTCATCATTATCGCCCACCAGATCAAAAGATAGAGGAGGATTATAAAATGATGAATGAATTAAAGATAGCAGCTAGATGAAATAACTGTGTCATAATAGGTGATTTTAACTACCCACATATTGATTGGGTTAATATGTTGTAGTCCGGAAAAAGAGATTGAGTTTCTAGACACACTCAATGACTGTGCTATAGAACCAATGGTCACAGAGCCTACCAGGGGAGAGGCAATCCTGGATTTGGTCCTAAGTAATGCCCAAGACCTGGTAAGAGATGTAAAAGTGATCACACCACTTGGGAACAGTGACCATAATGTTATTGAGTTTAATGTTTGTATGACTAGGGAGTTGCCCAAAAAGATTGACACAACCACTTTTAACTTTAAAAGGGGTAAGTTCTCTGATATGAGGAGACATGTGAGGAGGAAACTGAAAGGAAAAGTAGAAAGGCTCAAAATCGTTGGGGAAGCTTGAAGACTATTTAAAACTACAGTCCTAAAAGCTCAGAAAAAATATATACCGCAGATTAGGAAAGGCGCAAATAAAAAGCCTGCATGGTTAACCAACAAAGTAATGGAAGCTGTAAAAGGTAAGAAGGATTCTTTTAAGTGGTGGAAAGCTAGTCTCAGTAAAAGGGAACACAGGCTGTGGCAAATAAAATGCAAGTCTGTGACCAGGCAGGCAAAAAGGAAATATGAGGAGCATATAGCAAAAAACATAAAGACCAACAATAAAACTTCCTTCAAATACATTAGAAGCAGGAAACCAGCCAGGGGGGCAGTGGGGCCCTTGGATGACCAAGGGGTAAAAGGAGTACTGAAGGATGATAGGGAAATGGCTGAGAAGCTGAATGCATTTTTTGCCTCTGTCTTCACTCTGGAAAATGAGAAGTGCTTGCCCACTCCAGAACCGCTGATTTCAGGAGGGGTGTTGAAAGACCTGAGTCAGATTGAGGTGACGAGGGAGGAGGTCCTACGACTGATAGACGACTTAAAAACTGATAAATCACCAGGCCCGGATGGCATACATCCGAGAGTTCTGAAAGAACTCAGATGTGAACTTGTGGATCTCCAGACAAAAATATGTAATCTTTTTTTTTTTAATATTTTTTTATTTTTCCAACATATAACAGAAGACAACATATAACAATAAAACAACAATACAACACCCATCAGACCCCACCACCCTCCGCTTAGCACACCCTTGTAAGACATCACGAACCTTCTGGTTAAATATTCTCCGCATCTAACCATTTATATACAGGCATCCAAACTGTTTGAAAAAAGCTATTCATACTCCCATTCACTTTTTGAGTCAAATTATCCATTTCCGCAATATCTATTATTTTGCTAATCAGTTCCATCTTAGTTGGTACTGATTCATTTTTCCAATTTTTTGCAAGTAGCATTCGCGCAGCTGTTGATATATGCAAAGTTAAATATTTATCACTCTTTTTCCATTTATCTGGGTATAGGTTCAGTAAAAATACTTCTGGACTTAACGGAATTTGTTTTTTAACTATTTGACATAGCATCCTGTGCACCTCTTTCCAAAATTTGGTAATCTCTTTGCATGTCCACCATACATGATAGTATGAGCCCAGCTTTAACTTACATTTCCAACACTTTGCATCTAAACCCACATACATTTGGGCTAGCCTTTCAGGTGACAGGTACCAACGGTGTATCAATTTATATACATTTTCTTTCAAGGCTACAGCCTTTAGAGATTTTATATTACTCCATATTTTTCCCCAATCCGAGATATCAAAGTCACAACCTATATTTTCACTCCAAAATCTCATAGTTATTTCCCTAACTTCTTCTTGTAACTCTTGCTTTAATAGAAAAGCATAAATCTTACCTATCAGCTTAGCCTCTCCTCCTAACAAAATTTTGTCTAGTTCCGTTCTTCCTTCAGTGAACCCAATCTGTTTATCCTTTATAAATCTATGACTTAGTTGGTTTCTTTCCCACCACGAGAACTTTATCCCTTGTCTTTCCAACTCTTCTTGTGACTTTAATTCATTTTTGTCATTCAGTAGCTCCTCATATGTTAATGCTCGCGATTTGGACATTAAATTTGGAAGTACGGTAGTCTCTAGGGGGGCTACCCATCTCGGTGTCTTATGATAAAACGTAATTTTGATTTGTTTCCAGACTTTTAAGAGACTGGCTCTAACAATATGCTGTTTAAAATATGAATGTTTTTGATCCTTATTGTCCCATAATACAGCATGCCAGCCTGTCATTAAATCAAACCCTTCCAGACCTAAAAGTCTTGTATTTTGTAGCAGCATCCACTCCCTCAGCCAAACTAAGGTCGCCGCCTGATAGTACAGTAACCAATTTGGGATTGCTAAGCCTCCTTTTTGGCACTTCTCCTGCAGAAATTTTAACCTAATTCTTGGCTTTTTGTTTTGCCATATAAATCCTCTGACCAGTGTATCCAATTTTTTAAAATAAGTAGTATTACGAAGCACAGGTATTGTTTGAAACAGAAATAAAACCTTTGGCAATACAGACATTTTAATCGCTGCGATCTTTCCCATCATTGATAATTGTAACGCTGACCATTTGTCCAAATCTTTTTTAATAGTATTCAATAGTGGTTCATAATTATCCTGTACTAACGCACTTATTCTATTAGTTATGAATATTCCCAGATATTTTACCTTTTGGACCACTTTGAATTTTGAAATTTCTTCAATCTCTTGTATTAAGCCATCTCTACAATTT
>NW_015169816.1:421573-436095 GCF_001447785.1 Gekko japonicus | reverse complement strand
CCGCTGCAATGAAAGTTGGTTCGGGCTATCAGAGAAGTTGTACCGTGTCAGAGAAGTTGATCGTTGAGCTGAAATAAACCTGAGTTTTGCTGAAATCACTCTCTGGCTATTTTGTTAAGCACGGACTTAACAGGCAGACTCACCATGGGTTCTGTAAGGGAAGATCTTGTCTCACTAACCTGTTAGTATTTTTTGAGGGAGTGAACAAACATGTGGACAAAGGGGACCCAATAGATGTTTTTTTACCTTGACTTCCAGAAAGCTTTTGATAAAGTTCCTCATCAAAGGCTCCTAAGTAAGCTCAATAATCATGGGATAAAAGGATAAGTCCTCTTGTGGATCAAAAACTAGCTAATTAATAGGAAACAGAGAGTGAGTATAAATGGGAAATGTTCTCAGTGGAGGGTGGTAAGCATTGGGGTACCGCAGGGATCAGTACTTGGTCCAATGCTTTTTAACTTGCTTATTAAAGATTTGGAGTTGGGAGTAAGCGGTGAAGTGGCTAAATTTGCAGATGACATGAAGTTGTTCAGGGTGGTGAGAACCACAGAGGATTATGAGGCACTCCAAAGGGATCTGTCGAGGATGAGTGAGTGGGCGTCAATGTGGCAAATGGGGTTCAATGTGGCCAAGTGCAAAGTGATGCACATTGGAGCCAAAAATCCTAACTATAAATACACATTGATGGGGTCCGAACTGGCAGAGACTGACCAAGAGAGAGATCTTGGAGTCGTAGAAGATAACTCAATGAAAATGTCTAGGCAGTGTGCAACTGCCATAAAAAAGGCCAATGCTATGCTGGGGATTATTAGGAAGGGAACTGAAAACAAATCAGCCCGTATCATAATGCCCCTGTATAAATCAATGGTGCGACCTCATTTGGTATACAGTTCTGGTCACCACACCTCAAAAAGGATATTATAGCATTGGAGAAAGTGCAGAAAAGGGCAACTAGAATGATAAAAGGGTTGGAACTTCCCCTATGAAGAAAGGTTAAAACGCTTGGGGCTCTTTAGCTTGGAGAAACGACGGCTGAGAGGTGACATGATCGAGGTTTATAAGATTATGCATGGGATAGAGCAGGTTGAGAAAGAAGTACTTTTCGCCCTTTCTCAGGCAGATCATGAGAGGAAGGGTTGTCTCAGTGCTTAGTTCTTGTGGCTCTTTCTTACACAACCAGGAAACTACTGATTGCCACTTTGGGGTCAGGAAGCAATTTTTCTCCAGGCCAGTTTGGCTTGGGATCCTGAAGGGTTTTTTTGGCATCTTCTGGGTGTGGAACAGCGGTCACTGCAGGTGTGGAGGGGGAGGGATTTGTGAATTTCCTGCATTATGCAGGGATGACCCCGGAGGTCCCTTCCAACTCTATGATTCGATCTCTTCCAGTATCTAGGGGCTTTGTGTAAGTGACAGCATGAGTGACAACCACAGGCAAGGGGCTTGTTTGCCCCAGTGAGGGGCTCTGTGTACAATCAGTACAGATGGAGCCGCCTCACAACAGGTCACGCAGAAGACATTTTGGCTGAAGAAAATGGCACAGGAGAGAAGGGTGAAGGGGTGCTTGGGAACGTTGGTTCCCCATCGTTATGAGTGTCTGCAAGTTGGGCTGGGGGACTCCTGACCCCGCCCATGTCACACAAATCATCTCATTGAGCCCTAAGACTGCACTTTCTTTCCACATAGGCACCCGAGAGGGAGAATAATCTCTTCCAAGCACTGACGACACTCTTGCCCAGAGGAATTCTCTGACACTTGGGGCCCATCAAGGAGATGACCTACAGTCATTCATTCCAGAAGATTAGCCACATAAATCTGTCACAGAAAAACAAGTCGGAGTTAAAAATTAACCCAACCACTCTAGTTTTAGGCTTGGGTTCCCCACTTGCACAGAGTGCCCGCCAAGCTCTTCTCAGTACATTGGCATTCATTCTGGACCCCTGTATCCAACTAAACAGTCTTGGACCTTGGATTACTCAGCATGGAAACAGATATGCATTGGGATGTGTGATACACACTGCTGTGCCAGTGACTTTTGATGCCATAAATGTGGTTGACTGAAGTGGGGGTCCTCCGCTGCCCTGCCCTGGATGGCCCAGGCGAGCCCACTCTCATGAGATCTCTGAAGCTCAGCAGTGTCAGCCCTTCTGTCAGGCTCCACAGCCAACAACTGATTACACGCTTCATGGAAAGGTTATACTTTATTGAAGAGCTATAGATGCATTAACAAAGGGACTGTTAAGAATGGCATCTCCCCTACAAGCATAATGGGATATAGGGTATTCATATGCACACACCCCTTCCTTAGGCCAATTAGCCACCTTCCCGCGCACGGGAGAAGGAGCCCCAGGCCGTTAGAGCCGAAGCTGAGAACCGGAAGCGCTCCCACGGTTCCCTAGAATCCCAGACACCACACACCACCTGCAAGGCCATAGATAAAGCAAGCATTACAGAAGCTGAAAAGGAATGCAGCAGTCCTGGCAAGCTAGCGCCCCACCCCCCAACCCTGATGGCAGCATAGCTGACACCCTGGCTAGTATTTGGATGGGAGACCTCCGGGGAAGACCAGGGTCACTACGCAGAGGCAGGCAAGGGCAAACGGCCTCTGTTGGTCTCTTGCCTTGACAACCACAAGGGGTCGCCCTAGGTCAGCTGTGCCTCGATGGCACTTTCCACCCCCACCCCACCCACAAAGTGCTGGGATCCCTCTCCAGACTTCCTAAAGGGTTCTGGCCCCTGACCTGCGCCTAGGGTTGCCAACCTCCAGGTAGTGGCTGAAGATTTCCTGGGACTGCAGCAAATCTCCAGGCAGCAAAGATCAGTTCACCTGGAGAAAATGGCCACTTTGGAAGGTGGACTGTCTTGCATTATGCTCCACGGAAGTCCCTCCCCACCCTCCTCAGGCTCCACACCCAAAATCTCCAGGTATTTGCCAACCTGGAGCTGGCAACCCTACTATAAAGTACTGAGACTGACGCATCGTTGAGTGATTTCAGCTCATACTTTACTTAGTGATTTCTAGAACTTGAGACACAAGGGCAAGCCCGCGGGCTACTTAAATGCACACACACAAGCACACACACCCCACACCCGTGACTGGCTTATTTGCACTAACCTCCATTTGATAGGTTCCCTTGAGGATCCGGATTAGCCGATAGGCTGTTCCTAGGATCCTCTGTGCCTATTGTTTCTGGGAGCGAAGCTCTGTCTGTTCGGGAGACTGCGTGCTCCGTGCAACCACGTGCAAGGTCTCTGTCGGAACACAACACCTACCTGTGCCTAAATGGGAGATTGCAAGATCCCCAGGGGAATCTTTTACCTACCAACCCCTCCCAGCTTCCCAAAGATCTATCTCCCACCCTCTCACCCTAACAATGCATTTTACTAGTAGTAGAAGAGAAGAAGAAGAGAAGAGATTGGATTTATACCCCGCCCTTCACTTGGAGTCTCAGAGTGGCTTAGAAACTCCCTTCCCCTCCCCACAACGGACACCCTGTGAGGTGGGTGGGGCTGCTGAGAGAGCTCTGCCAGAAACTGCTCTTTTTCAAGGACAGCTGGGCCAGAGCTTGTGACTGACCCAAGGTCACATCAGCAGGTGCAAGTGGAGGAGTGGGGAATCAAACCCGGTTCTCCCAGATTACAGTCCGCGCACTTAACCACTACACCAAACTGGCTCTCAGATAGATTAGCAGAGGCAGCAGACACAAAGGCTTGTGGAGGACACTTTATTTTTTAAAGAATAACCAGTGGAAGAAAAAGCCCATGACCACATTCTCATTTGTTTTTATAAGCTAATCCACCCTGTGTGACATTTTCTCATAAAACTTCCTTCCATAAACAGAATATATTTACCGATAGCGACCCATAAAAATGGCCCAGACTGACATTTCAGGAAACACACCATATCCTTAAATTTGCAAGACAAAGAACATGGGGAGCAGCAACACAGAGAGAGATTAAATGGACAGAGACAGACCATATCTTTCCACTGGCATGGCAATGAAAATTCATTTTGGGTACAGATGGGAATTTGCACATGATGTACGAGGGTATAAAGCACAACAGCAGGCGGGTGCAAATAAAAGTTATAAGGACCCGTGTTTTAACACCATGTGGCAATCTGAGCAGACACTTCCCAATCTTCCACCTTTATTAATTGATTTATCTCCAAAGAGCATAGAATCTGTAGGTGCCATAGTCTGTTATTCTCTAATATTCTCATAGCCAAGCATGGGCCAACCTGCAGATATCTAAATCCACAGATTGGGCCCAGACTGACAGAAAACAAATAGGTCTACAAGCCCACCCCAATGTCTGTGCATGTGCAGAACACTTACCAGTCCAGACACTGGTTCCCAGGGGTCCTGCCACTGACACGGAGGCTCGCCGGGGCCCTTCTGCTGCTGAGGCCCTTGAACCAAGGGCAGTCCTAAGAAGGGCAGCCCTACAGGCCCAAGAGGAGGCCAAGGTAAGGAAAGAGATTATCTACTCGCTGAAGCTTTCGAACCGCTGGGTGGACGGTGAGCTGGGGACAAGGCTGGTAGCTCACACCAGTCTATTGTAATAGACTCACAATATGGTAATTAAGTTAATGTAACTGATGCATCTATTTGTGATGATGTAAAAAACTATAAATAAAATCTTTTTTAAAAGAAGAAGAAGAAGAATCTCGATTGTTGTTGTAGACTGTGTGGTCAAAGTATAAAGATGTAGTCTTAGGTGTCTTTGTTGTTTTGTAGATTTCCTGTGAGCCCTTCCCTTAGAAATAAAGATGTTTGCACAGAAGAAAATGCCTCCACTCCAGTGAAACAAAGATGCAATGCAATCTCTGAATATTCAACTATTTTGCCAATTTTCCCAACACTTACCGCGACCCACAGGGTTTTCAAGGCAAGAGATGAAGACAGGTTGTTTTCCATGGCCTGTCTCTGCGCCACAACCCTGGTATTCCTTGGTGGTCTCCCATCCAAATACTAGCTGGGGCCCACCCTGCTAAGCTTCCAAAATCTGACAGGATCAGGCTATCCAGTTTGGTGTGAGAGCCAGTTTGGTGTAGTGGTTAAGTGCACGGAGGACTCTAATCTGGGAGAACCGGGTTTGATTCCCCACTCCTCCACTTGCACCTGCTGATGTGACCTTGGGTCAGCCACAAGCTCTGGCACAGCTGTCCTTGAAAAAGAGCAGTTTGTGTCAGAGTTCTTTCAGCCCCACCCACCTCACAGGGTGTCTGTTGTGGGGAGGGGAAGGGAAAGGAGTTTGTAAGCCGCTCTGAGACTCCAAGTGAAGGGCGAGGTATAAATCCAATCTCTTCTTCTCTTCTTCTTCTTCTATCTGGGGGCCATCCCTTTGAATGTCTCACAGGCTTTCCAGAGATCCTTCTTCTGTGCTGCTGAAATGGAAAAAAAATGATTGGGTGGGAACTTTCCCGTCGGCTTTATGAGGTAGCTAAACAAGCTGAACAACATTTCACTCAAGTAAGTACTTGAGATAAGATGAGAGGCAGTAATTAATTTACCAATTAGTAAAATATTGATTCTCAAGATCTTAAAACCGGTGTTTGCATTCAACTTGCTACTCACCTCCCTTTACAGATGTTTGATTTAACATTTCCATTAGGTACGTGGCATCCATTTGTTCTCAATCAATCACCAGGCATGGAACTCCAATCATCTGTCCAGTCGGGCACTGGAACTGCACATAAAATTCTGCCTCTACTTGTGAATTGGTTTGAAGAAAGGAATACTTGTGCCAGAGAGATTCCAGACACCAGGGATGGTTCCACACGGGTGATTTCCCACATTCCAGCCACATTCCAGGCTCTAGCACTTATTTCCCCCCCTCCCACACAGTGTCGTCGTCCATTCCTCCACAGGTTGTGAGCAGCCCACCCAAAACTCTGCTTTTAAAAAACTGAGGGGGAAAGATGTTTTCTGGCATGATGTTCTTCTTGTGTTTGAAAAGCAAGGTACACCATGTGTTTGAATGGAAGGAAATTCCCCTTTCCACTGTACTTTCACAGTGAACTGCTTGCCTGTGTGTGTGTTTTTAACGGGGGTGGGTGGGGTGGGGTTCAGGGTAATGTAATAGCACAGATACTAGAGTACCGCAATATAAAACCAGGGAAATGGTGGGGGAGGGATTTGGTACCAGTGGGAGGGGGGACTGGCACCAGTGTCTTTGCCAGTCCAGCAGAGAAATGTAGCCCAAATATAGGGGTATGTGGTGTGAAGATTTTGAAGGGTGGGGTCACGGCACTGTTGATTGCTGGTGTGGTGTACACTAAGATCTGAGAGATCCAGTTTCAAGTCCCTACTCTGCCATGGAAGCTCTCTCCCGTGGACCTTCGAACAGTCACACCCTGAGGGGAGCGCATGGGTGTTTGGAGTGCCTGCTTGTAGAAGCCAGTTTTATCAGTAATGATGCTGTGAGCCGCCCTGAGCCTGCTGCAGCGGGGAGGGCGGGATTGAAGCCAAATAAAATTACAACAACTTTCCCTAAGATTGTGCCCCATCGCTGGTTCCCAAGGGAGCTGGCCTTGGAGACTCTTTTGCTAGGCCTGACTATAGATAAGGTGCTGTGTATCTATCAGGGTTGCCATATCTATAATAAGGGCTTTTATGCACCTTTTTCTCAGTTCTGACATGGAGAATGTTTTCCTAAAGTAAGCATATCTCAATATGCCACTGCTTGAGTGTGTTGTGGGGAGTGTCTTAACTGGGGAAACCTGACAGAGTGTCAGAACTCCTAAATTGCTCTTCACCGAAGACCTCATGCTCGATCCTGACAAGAAGGGAGACGATAAGACTACGGGTGCCAAGCCAAGGAAGCACGTCCTCGTCAAACTCCCCAAACGTCGGGACAGTCCCAACCATTGGGAAGACCCACCATGGTTAGCCAGCACCCCAGGATTCTGTGGAGCCTTCGGGCAATTGGACCGGGATGCACAGAGAACTTCCTGCACCTTCCATGATGATCCTGAGCTGGGCAACCTGATGGAAGAGTGGGAGGAAGAAGTGGGAGGTGACCAAGGCCAATCGGGGCTACAGGTGGAGGTGAAGTAGCTGAAAGAAGGGCTGCAGTTCCTGATCAAGAACCTACCTGAAATGGTGAATGAGCTAATGGAGAAAGAAGGCTCCGAGGAGTCTGGAGAAGAAGCTGCAGCAGAGGAGGTTGAGAGGCCCCCACCCCCGAGGAGAGGAGGCGACTCCGAGCAGGAGCGACTCCGCAATGCCCTAGAAGCTACATTCAACAGCAGTCTGGGGAAGCTGGCTTTCTTTGCCATCCAGGTGTGAAAGATGCTCCAGGAGTGGGGCCACACCTTCGCTTCCGATGAGCAACTACATGGGCTCGAGGCTCCACGACCGGGCTACAGATTGGTTCGTAGGGCTGTATAACATTACTGCCCCGGAGCTATGGAATGTGGACACCGTCATACAAGCCTTATGCCATCAGTTCGAGGATCCCCTCAAACTGGAGAAAGCCCGCACACACCTCCAGGGTCTGCACCAGAGAACTCGGTTGGTGCAAGAATATTCCGATGAGTTCAAAGCCGCCACCACCAAACTACAGGGCTGGCTAGAAGAGGCGCTAATTGAGTTCTATCGGGCTGAGCTGAATACCATAATTCTGGAGGAAGCTCTAGCCCAAGATAACCTCCTAACACTGGGGGGATGGATCCAGATAGCATGTGAGGCCGAGAACCGGCACAACCTGGTGAGGCTCTACCAGTATTGGGTGCCGGGTTGCGGTGGGGTAGCCCAAAAAATGACTTGGAGCAGAAGGCCACTGTCAGTGGGGATCGACAACATCGCCTGTGAAAGGGTCTGTGTCTTTGGTGTGGGAAAGCAGGGCACTTCGTGGCAGGGTGCACAAAATCCTAAAGCGAAGAGAGCATCGTGAGGATTACAGAGAGAAGAAAGTCAAGCCGTCATGGAGGAGATGCCCTGCAAGTTGCAGAGTACGATACCTTGGAAAGTGCATCTTTGAGCGACTCTGAGAAGCCTCAGGGGATGGGAAAAGACAGGGACCTGTTGTGAAGGGCACCAACCAACAGGTCCGAAAGTCCCCGGCACGAGAATCAGTGAGACTGTCCTCTTCTCTCTTTTTTTGTTACTGTGACTGTCCTTAAACTCAAAGAGGGGACCCAAATCCAGGTGCGTGTCCTCATAGACTTGGGGTGCACCAGAGACTTGATTAGTCCAGCACTAGTCATGGGTTTGGGGGCTAAAAGAACCCGCAGTGTTCACCCAAATGGACTGTACCCCAATGCAAGCATGTCAGTATTACATTACTCAATTTGGGTGGGGGTGTCAGAACATTGGGAAATGAAATTGTTTGTAGTGCACCTGTCAGCAAGATTCCCTATGGTGCTGGGCAGTCCGTGGCTGCAAGCACATGATCCATACATGCAGTGGAGTGTAGAGACTTTCCTAGACCCCCGATGTAAAGAGCACCTGTGGTGGCCAGAATGGGGGGGAGGAGCCTCACCCTGCACCCGAATGGGTCTGAATGCTGTGTCCATGTCTAATGCCTACCCCCTCCCTCTCATTAAGGACTTGTTAGCTGAAGCCTCTCGAGGTAAGATATTCACTGAACTAGACTTACGAGATGCCTATTTCAAAGTGCGCATAAGGGAAGGGGATGAACACAAGACTGCTTTTAACACCCCGCTGGGACAATTTGAATACCTGGTTATGCCATTTTGATTAGCCGGGGCCCCGGGGGTGTTCATGAACTTAATCAATGAAGTTTTGCACAAGCCCTTGTTCAAGGGGGTGTTTGTTTATTTAGATAACGTGTTAGTATATTCACAAGATAAGGAATCACGTCAAGTTGGTGAGAGAGGCCCTAAAAGCACTCTATGACAATCACCTCTATGCTAAACTGTCTAAGGGTGATTTCCCACAAGCGCTGCTCCATGCTCACTCCTCCCTTTTGCCCCGATGGTACGTGTCAATTTCACACAAGCTGCTGCGCGGCCTCATTTTGCCCCGCAGCTTCGTGCGATTTTCCCCGCGTCTACTTAATCCTCAAAAAACAGGATTGAGTAGACGCGGGGAAAATCGCACGAAGCTGCGGGGCAAAATGCAGTCACGCAGCAGCTTGTGTGAAATTGACATGTACTATCGGGCCAAAGAGAAGAGTGAGCACAGAGCAGTGCTTGTGGGAAATCACCCTAAGTGTGAGTTTCACAAGGAGGAAATGGACTTTTTGGGGTACCGCATCATGAGAGAGGGATTGGGGATGGATCCCAAGAAAATACAAGATGTAGTGGGATGGGAACCCCCATGCAAACGGAGACAACTACAATCCTTTCTCAGATTCGCGACTTTCTACCGTCCTTTTATCCCGAATTTTGCCCGGGTTACTGTCCTGATGACAGACTTATTAAAACCTAAAGGGAGAGCCCCAGAGAGTAAAAAAGGTGGATATAAATTGGAGTGGTCTCCTGAGTGCCAACAAGTGTTTGAGGAACTGAAAGCCTTATTTACTTCAGAGCCCGTCCTCCACCACCCAGATGAAACTGAGCCATTTATTGTCCAGGTGGACACCTCGGATGTGGCAATGGGGTGGGCCATATTGCAGAGGGGCCCAGATAAGAAATTGCACCTGCTAGCCGACGTTTCCAAAAAGTTCTCCAGCACAGAGAGGAACTGGGCTGTCTGGGACAAAGAAGCAGCTACCATTAAGTTGGCCTAAGCCACCTGGAGACCTTGGTTAGGAGGAGCCCAGGTCCCTTTCAAGGTGTGGACTGACCATAAAAACTTGGAGGCATTGAAAAGCCCACAGCACCTGAACGCAAAGCAGTTGCGCTGGGTGGAGTTTTTCTCTAAATTTCATTTCACTTAAGTACCTCCCAAGGAAGTCCAATTTCCTGGCCGACGCTCTGTCCCACCTCCCTCAACATGCTAGTCAGTGTGATGAGGTCATAGACACTATGTTCATACCTGCCCAGTTGGGAGGGGTGGTCATAACTCGAACTCAAGCAAAGGAGGGGGGAGATGACAGAGGGGATGGATGGAAAAACTAAAGGCTGCCTATTTCCCACAGGAGATAGAGACCATAGAGAAAGAGGGTACCCGGGTCCAGCGAGACAATGGGTGCTGGTATAAAAGGGATAAAGTGTTCGTGCCAGAAATGCTGAGAGGGGAAGTGCTGTCTATGGGGCACGACAGCAAACTCTCGGGACATTTTGGATATTTAAAGACCCTGCACCTGATTCAGAGGCAGTTTTGGTGGCCTCGCATGCGAGGGGATATTTCTAAATATGTGAGCTCATGCCAGACCTGTCTTATGAGTAAACGCCGGGGGAGGGAGGTACATGGATTACTTCAACCCCTAGAAACTTCGGAGAGGCCATTTCAATGGACTTTATAACAGACGTGCCTCCCAGCCAAGGGAAAACAGCAATTTGGGTGGTGGTGGACTTGTTCTCGAAGCAGACACACTTTGCCCCATGTAAGCAGGTCCCCAGGGCCCGGAGGCTAGCCCAAATGTTCATGCAGCACATTGTGAGATTGCATGCGGTGCCCCACAAGATAATATCCGATAGGGGCGCACAGTTCGTTGCTAAGTTCTGGAGAGAATTATTAAAGATTCTGGGAGTGGAACAAGGATTTAGGAGTGGCTACCACCTCGAAACCGATGGCCAGACCGAATGCACTAATCAGATTTTAGAACAATTTCTTAGGTGTTTCATCAATCATCAACAGGATGACTGGGTTTAACCGCTACCTTATGCAAAATATAGCTACAATAACTCAGTGCATAGCTCCACTGGGATGTCCCCCTTCAAAGCAGTCCATGGATATGAAGGGGGGCCACAACCCATACTGAATTTGGAGGAGCCTATGATGGGTGATGCCCAAGTGTGGTGGTCTAATGTGACTCAGGGGTGGGAAACCCTTCAAAAGACTTTCAATAAAGTGAAGGAGGACTATAAACACTATGCGGACAAGAAGAGAAGCCAAGAGTGGGAGCTAGCCCCTGGGGACTCAGTTTATATTTCCACCAAGCACATGCGGGGGGTTCAACCTGGGAGAAAGCTGGGGTGGAAATACCTTGAGCCTTTCAGAGTATCTTGTGTTATTTTTTAAAATACTTTATTTATTCAGTTTTGTTAAACAGCCAGTAAGCACTTTTATATAATCATTGTCATTTTTGGAGTCTTACATACAATGTTTTTCCCCCACCAATTATATACTCTTATCCACTTTTTCGGAATATTGTCTCATCTTTACCGTGTAATAACATAGTCCGTTTACCCAATTCAGCTATCTCCAGCAGTTTCTTAACTATATCTAATCTAGAGGGTAATTTATCTGATTTCCAACATCGGGCTACCATAATTCTTGATGAAGTTAAAATATATGTTAATAAATATCTGTCTTCTCTATCTAGATTGTCTGGAATTTATATTTAACAAGTATATTTCTGGTACCAAATCCACATTAATATTCATCATTTCTAATATAATCTGTTTTATACTTTTCCAAAACTTTTGCATCCTACAACATTTCTACCACATATGAAAAAACGTTCCTATATTATTCTTACATTTACAGCAATTTTTTGAAGTTTGAGGTGCAAATTTTCCAATTTTATCTGGTGACCAATACCATCTATGAAACATCTTATATAAATTTTCTTTATATTCTGGTGAGCTGAGATATCTCATTGTCGTTTTTATCTAGTATATTTTCATATGTTTCTATCTTGTCTTTAGTCAGAAGGGTTGGTTTTATGAATGCTTCAAGTGGGGAAACCCACCGTGGTATTTTCTTATAATATTTTTCTTTCAGGTTCCGCCAATATTTTATCAGAGATCCCCTAATTATATGTTGATGGAAATTTGCATGAACTTTATCTTTGTCATACCAAATATAGGCATGCCAACCCATTTTAAGATCATATCCTTCTAAGTTTAAAGTTCTTCTATCTTCTAATTTTATCCAGTTTTTAATCCAGGTTAAAGCCACATCTTGATAATAAATTGCCCAGTTTGGAAATCCCATACCTCCTCTTTCTTTTTTTTCCCTTGTAAATATTTCCATCTAATTCTTGGTTTTTTGGGATACCATACAAATTGTCTCGTCATTTTATCCAAATCTATAAAGAAGTTCTTTTTCTTTAGTATTGGTATATTTTGTGCTAGAAAGAGGAAGCGTAGTAAAATATTCATTTTTATAGTGGCTATTCTTCCCAGTAGTGATAATTGTAGATCTTTCCATTTTAGAAGGTCTTTCTTGATTTCTTCCAATAATTTTTTGTGATTGTTTTCCATTAAACCACTATTTCTGTTAGTCATATAGATACCTAAGTAAATAATCTTGTTAGTTATTTCAAGTTTTGCAACCTTGGAGATCTCGTCTTTCTCTTCTTGTGTGCAATTCTTGGTCATTATCTTTGGGGGGGGGTTGTATTTAATGTAAATCCTGCTACCTCTCCATATTTTTGTATTGTGTCTAACAATGGTACTATCTAGGTCTCTGGCTCTTCCAAAATAAAGACTAGGTCATCCGCAAATGCTTGGAGTTTGAACTCTTCATCTTTAACTTACAGTCCTTTTATTTGCTTGTTTTCTCTTACTAGATCATTTAATGTTTCTAAACAAAGATAAACAGTAATGGAGATAAGGGGCACCCCTGTCTATTTCCTTTCTGTATTGCTACTCTTTCTGTCAGTTCTCCATTAATTATGATTTTAGCTTGTTGTTCTTTATATATTGCCGAAATCATTGAAAGAAAATCATTACCCATGATACATTATCAAATGCCTTTTCCGCATCCACAAATACTAGAACTAGATGCTTCTCCGGGTGTGTTTCATAGTACTCCAGTACATTAATAATAGTTCTTATATTATTTTTGATTTGTCTTCTAGGAAGAAATCCCGCTTGATCTTGATGTATTGTTTGTGCTAATACTTTTTTGAATCTTGCCGCTAGTATATTCACAAAGATTTTATCATCAGTGTTTAGTAGTGAAATGGGTCGATAATTTTTGATATCTTTAGTGTCCATCTTTGGTTTATGTAATAATGTGATGAGGGCTTCATTCCATGATCTTGGTGTCTTCCATTCTTTCTTTATATTTTGAATTACTTCTTTAAGTGCTATGAAAATCTCTTCTTCAAATATTTGGTAAATTTCTACTGGTAATCCATCTGGTCCAAAGTATCTTGTGTTATTAATTGTGTAACTGTAGAGATGGATTTGCCAAATATGTTTCATTGTAGTTTGATGAAAAAAGACCCTGGACCCTCGCCCTGGACTCATCACCGTCCTGCTCCTCGTCCTCTATTAGGTGATGGAGAACCCCAACAGGTGGTGGAGGCTATTCTCTAAGCTAAAGCAGGGTCAATTGCTTTATTTGATTAAATTGAAAGATTTTGGGCTGGAGCATAATGAATGGGTTGAGAGTAAACATGTTAAGGCCTCCTCTCTTGTCTGTATTTTTCATAAGCGCAATCCTCACAAGCTGAGGGATTGATGAGGCTTGGGGGGGACAGAATGTCAAGCTTCAGTTTCGTTTCACACATTGCTTCACTTTGCTGCTTGCCATAATTAGGGGGGGAGGGAATTCCTGAGGGGAGTGCATGGGTGTTTGGAGTGCCTGCTTGTAGAAGCCATAACTTTCCTTAAGATTATGCCCCACTGCCGGTTCCCAAGGGAGCTGGCCTTGGAGACTCTTTTGCCAGGCCTGGACATAGATAAGGCACCGTATATCTGTCAGTGTTGCCATAGTAACAGTAGGGGCTGAATGGTGACATATGTGAGAGGCGTGGGGTGTATTTTGTATCTATATATCGAATAGCCAAGCAGAACAAGGGCACCTGGAGGCTAAAGAGGTTTTTCTGCATGCTTGGAGTACTCTCCAGGGTTGCAGAAAAATCTTAGATGTTTAAAAAAGTATACGGGGGATACTTACATCCCCTCCCAAAGTAAAATGGCATTCTCTACCTGCAGATCTATGTTAGAACACTCAGGAGCTGAAGGGAAGCTGCGCCGCCATCTGCCCTGCCGCTAAGAACACTGGGAGCAGCTGTTGGCGCCACGAGGACAACTGCCCATGGCTACAGCCCTCCGCACAAACCGCCGCCTCAGAAATGACCCCACAGCCTCTACTTGGAGATCGAGGATCCTTCCATGCGCTCATGTGTATGGTGAGCCTCTGCGGGAAGACTGTACTCGGCAGGAGGCTTCATAAGGTGCTCGCTCCACTCCTCTGCATCATCATGTGGCTTTATTTACATTCACTTTCCAAGATTGGTAAAAGCCCAAGTGAAAGGCTAGATATTTTGGAGAGAGCCCCTCTCACCATCAGAGCACTGTGTTTAATGCCTTGCCAATTGCACCTGGAGTCTAAATGCACACATTTTAGCCTTGAACTGCTACTGAGCATGGTCCCCGCCCCTGCAGAAGTGATTTAAGCAAGAAAAAGATGGATATTTCTTTCCTTTACAGTGCAACGGGCACCAGAGAGAGAGAGAGAGAGAGAGAGAGAGAGAGAGAGAGAGAGACTAAT
>NW_015169816.1:398226-420847 GCF_001447785.1 Gekko japonicus | reverse complement strand
AGAGGAAATGGTGGGGGAGGGGAAAATAAGATGCCTCCTGCAAGTCCTTGCAGGTTCCCACTTGTGTTTATCTAATTTCTTCTTGAAGCTGTCCATGCTTGTAGCTGCCGCCACCTCCTGTGGCAGTGAATTCCATGTGTTAATCACTCTTTGGGTGAAGAAGTACTTCCTTTTATCTGTTCTAACCCGACAGCTCAGCAATTTCATTGAGTGCCCATGAGTTCTTCTATTGTGAGAAAGGGAGAAAAGTACCTCTTTCTCTACCTGTTCTATCCCATGCATAATCTTATAAACCTCGATCATGTCACCCCTCAGCCGTCGTTTCTCCAAGCTAAAGAGCCCCAAGCACTTTAACCTTTCTTCATAGGGGAAGTGTTCCAACCCTTTTATCATTCCAGTTGCCCTTTTCTGCACTTTTTCCAATGCCATAATATCCTTTTTGAGATGTGGTGACCAGAACTGCACACTGTCTCAGTCATCTGGAGTCATCCAAATGAGGTTGCACCATCGATTTATATAGGGGCATTATGATACTGGCTGACTTGTTTTCAATTCCCTTCCTAATAATCCCCAGCATAGCGTTGGCCTTTTTTATTGCAGTCGCACACTGTCTTGACATTTTCATTGCGTTATCTACTATGACTCCAAGATCTCTCTCTTGGTCAGTCTCTGCCAGTTCAGACCCCATCAATGTGTACTTATATTTAGGATTTTTGGCTCCAATGTGCACCACCTTGCACTTGGCCACATTGAACCCCATATGCCATGTTGACGCCCAATCGCCCATCCTTGACAGATCCCTTTGGAATGCCTCACAATCCTCCCTGGTTCTCAGCACCCTGAACAACTTCGTGTCATCTGCAAATTTAGCTACTTCACTAACTCCCAACTCCAAATCATTAATAAACAAGTTAAAAAGCATCGGACCGAGTACTGATCCCTGCGGTATCCCACTGCTTACCACCCTCCACTGAGAAAATTGCCCATTTATACTCACTCTCTGTTTCCTATTAATTAGCCAGTTTTTGATCCACAAAAGGACGTGTCCTTTTATCCCGTGACTATTGAGCTTACTGAGGAGCCTTTGATGAGGAACTGTATTAAAAGCTTTCTGGAAGTCAAGGTAAACAATATCTATTGGGTCTCCCTTGTTATCTATAATAGGGGCTTTTGCACGCCTTTTTCTCAGTTCTGACACAGAGCCTGTTTTCCAAAAGTAAGCATATCTCAATAAACTGCCACTGCTTAAGTCTTAAGTCTCAATAAACTGCCACTGTCTTAACTGGGGAGACCTGACAATCATGGCTCAATGGCTACAGTATGGCCATATAAAACCAGGGGATGGGGGGGGGGCAGCTGTGGTGGGTAGAGAATAATTTCTTCTTGTTTGTTTTTTAATTAATTTTATTTGTATACTCCCAAATGAAAAAGAAAAAAATAGCTAAATATAAAAATGGTGGCAAGTCTACAGATAAGTACCTTTAAAAGGTTTCTTAATATCTAAAAATATGTCCATGCACAATTGTCATCTATAGGCCATATGTTCAAATGCAGATAAACTTGTAAGGTCCTCAGTCCACTGGATTACATGAGGTGGGCTTTTGTCTCTCCAGTGTTGTAATGTAAGTCTCTTAGCAGCACTAAGGGCACAGAGGGTCCATTTTCGTTGACTATCAGTTAGTGTCAGGGTTCGATAGTCAGATCACACCACACAGCGCTTCATAAGGAGTATTCTGTTTATTGGTAGTTCCTAACTATGACACGTGAACATCTTTTGTCAGGAATGGCCCAAAGCAGCAGGGCATCCAAAGTTATACTAGTTTCAAAACACCCCCGTTACAAGCAAAAGCCAATAAGCATTGTGCGCGCGGGGGGGAGAAAAGAGAGCAGGCAAAATAAGAGCCATTTGTTCCCAGCAGGTCAGGAGAAGCTGGAACCCCAAGGTCAGAAAAGCAAAAGCAGATAACAACCCAGACGAGAGACATCATTAGTGTACCAGGCTGAGGAGAGGAGTATCTCCCCCATACACATAATATGCAAACATTGCCAACTTTGCTGTTTTATATTAGTAAAAAAATGTAGACAAAAAGCCATTTTATTTGTGGGATACATTTATTAATTATTGAAAGAGTCGGATGATGACTTTGGCAGACATTCTGCTCAGGCTCATTTGAACTGATCTACGATCACATGTTTCTCTGTTTGCCTTCTGGTGTCCAGGCACTACAGTTACTTGTGCTCTCATTCCCAGTCCCTGAAACAGGCAGAGAAGGGCAATCTGGCCATATTGCCTAACAAACCTCTGTCTCTTCAGCCAAGAGACTTGGGGTTGCTAGTTCCAGGTGTGGAGCCTGGGGAGGGCAGGATTGGAGGAGGGGAGGGAGCTCCGCTTGGCATAATGCCATATCCAGTACCCCTGAGAAGGACTGTTTGATAGACGGTTTCCGCACGTGCCCTGTAGCCAGGAGGGTTCTACAATGGCCTGGCAGCCAGCAGTTCCAGCTCTTTAGCGTTGTCCAGGGTGCACCATGAGGAGGCAAGGTAGAATTGCACCCTGCAGAATACGGTGCTTCAGTGTGGCTCAACAGCCCCCATGTCCACAAACCTGATGTCCAACTCAATACAACAATGAGAACCATCAGCAGATGTATTAAACCCTTTCCGACCTATTGGCCAATCACGTTTTGCCACATCACTCCCCCACATCTCTGAAGACAAGATGCTCTTCTTCATGAATATAGAAAGATAACTGAAAATAGAGAGTTGCCCATCCACAAAGACATGGCTGATGACGGCCTATCCAGACTAAGATCCTGACACTCGGCAATAAGATCTGCACAAATCCCCCACAGCTGCAAAATTTCGATCTGGGGAATGAATGGATGCAAACATGGATAAAATCAGTTCCACCTGATACCCGTAACCTGATAAATGCCAACAAGAGGCCCACAGGATTTGACTTGCCATGTAAAGTATGGAAGATGGCTAAGAGAATACGAACAGGCTTTGGCAGTTATGCAGACCTGTTGTTTAAACGGGGCAAAATGCAGTTGCGGTGCAGCCCACCAGACTATTTCCCATCTGTCACAGGAATGTGAGTGTCGTGCTTTCCAAGGTGAGGGGCTCTCTTTGTACTCTCCCCAGCTGCAATTGAGTGGATTGAAAATTTAGATATTAGTATTTAGGAGGATTGACCAATCTGTCTACATAACTGTTGCTTCTACTTGGTTACAGATTCTGTATCATTATATGCTTCCTGTAACTGTGCCATACAATAAATGATAATAATGCTCTAGAGTCCACCTTCCAGAGCAGCCACCCCCCCCCCCCCGGGGAATGGTCCTCTTTTGTCTGGAGAACCCGTGTAATTCCTGGGAGAATTCCCAGCCCCACTTGAAGGCTGGCGACCCGTCTGCTAGAGAAGCTGCGGCATGCAGGAGCTTTGGAAACCTTAGAAAGCTCTCTCTGAATGTGGGGGTGTTCAGCACACTCATTGTAACCCTCCTGGAAACTCTCTTCTGTCAGCTGAGGTTTATTGTCAGGTGCCTTGGGAGCAAGACCTTCCCAGGAAAGCTAGCAGTGTTTGCACCAAATCAACATTGGGGTCCCTTTTGCCAGCCTCCTGATCCCCAAGAGTTGCAGATGGTCCCCAGATGACAGAGATCAGTTCTCCTGGAGAAAAGGGGGCTGTTTTGGAGGGTGGGCTCCATGGTTCACATCTGCTGTGGTCCCTTCCTCAAACCCTGCCCTCCCCAGTCTCCAGCTCCAAATCTCCAGCAACTTCCCGGCCCAGATTTGGCAACCATATTCTGGTCTGGTCATGAGAAACTTTGTCATTTATGAGAAAGAAAGACTCATGGCCCCAGGATGGCCCATGTGGCAACTGAAGAGACCCGAAGGGAGGACATCCTGTGGCCAGACTCTGCAGGAGGTCTCTGGGCTGGCCTCAGGCCTGGAGCCAGGATTCTTAAATTGGGGGGGCTTTAAATAAGTCAGGGGGCACCCCCGCACCCTTAATGGCGGGCAGGGAGAGCCCGGCTAGAGGAGGAGGAGGAGGAGGAGCTGCCACTCCCGAAGCCACTGGTTTTAATCTCTCCAGATTGCCACCCTCCTCGTGGGCTGGGTCTGTGGATTCCTTTCACTCGTTTATCCCTCATGCCAGACCAGGAAGCCTCCCTCCGAGGGAGAGACGCTGCCACCAGTCCAGCTTCCCAACTCGAGCCGAAGGAAGGAAGGAAGGAAGGAAGGAAGGAAGGAAGGAAGGAAGGAAGGAAGGAAGGCAACCAGGCCGGGGGGGGGGAGAGAGAGAGAGCCAGAGGGAACTTTACCTTCCATGGAGGATTTCCAGTCGGCTCTCGTCAGCTGGCATTCCAAGGGCTACCTCCAAATAAATGGCGAGTGAGGACAGCTAGAGTAGGCACGGGCACCCGCTCACCTTTTGGCCTGATGGGAAGTCAGAGGCCTTGGCGTTAAGTCTGGGGGCTGGGCCCTGAGAGGCCCCACTGCAGTTGCGGGCCTGGCTGGCTTCTGCCTTGGCTGCCAGACTCAGGCCCCCAGTGCCCAACATTTCCCCGTGTTCTGTGCAAGAGGCTGCAGGGCTGCCCTGCTCCCCAACCCCCTCACCCTAGTCAGCTGCCATGACTGCACATCTGCTGGGTGAAGAAAGCGTCACTGAAAGGGGCCGGGAGTCGGTTGCCATCCCCAGGTGGGGCCTGGAGAACTCCTGGAATTACAGCTGATCTCCAGACTACCGAGATGAGTTCCACTGGAGAAAATGGACGCTTTGGAGGGAGCCCTCTGTGGCAATAGGCCCTGCTGAGCTAAGGGCCGGCCTGAGGTGTTCCTGCGCCCCAGGCGAGCGCAGATGCCAACCTCCTGGCGGGGCCTGGATACCTGCCTGGGTGCGTGGCGAGAGGTCTGCATGCGCGCGCACCCCCCTTCCCACTTGCCGGAGACTTGGAGAGGTCCCTCCCTGCCCCCAGCCAGCGCCTAACCTTGATCTTCTCTTTGGCCAAGGGCGATCCCTTCCCCTTCGCCCGATCGTGGGACCTGCGGAGCTGACCGTGCAGACATTTCAAGGGAAGCAGACGATTTGAAGGGCTTGCACATGCCCAGAAGACTCGGATTACCTTTCCCTCAGCACTCCTGCCGTTCACTCCAGCAGCGTGAACTTCGCCGGCCACTGCCAGCACAGTGCCAGCCCTTCCTCGGGGCTCGTTGTCATGCTGACTCCACCCCTCCCCACATAAGCCAGCTCGGCGGCAGTGGAGAGGTCCCCATGCCGGCGCTTCCCAGTCCTGGCTCACTCCCCACCCTCGGCGGCTCCTCCAGGGCTTGGTGAGGCTCGGCTCGGGCGGCTGCTGCCCCTACCAAAGGCGGTGGGCAGACTGCGGAGCGCCTCCCTCCTCCCCGCTCCGGCAGGCAGGCGGCGGCAGCTGGGCCCTCAGGTGGCTCAGTCCGGCGCCCCCATGATGGCCCCGCGCTCTAGGCGCGCCTAGTGAGCGGGCCGGCCCTGGCTGAGCTCACTCCCTAGGCTCCACCCCCAAATATCCAGAAATGTCCCAACCTGGAGTTGAGCCTAGAGGAGCAGCTGGAGGCAGGGAAGAGATCTGCCCACGAATAAGGAGCTGCTTCTCTCACAGGGCCGAGGAGACCGAGAGATCAAGAGATGTTATTGCTGCCATCTAGCGGCAGAAAAGTGGCACAGCAAGAAAAGGTAAGGGAGCCCTGTAAGGACAAAAACATTGGTCTAGCAGGGGTCTCACAATTATTTTATTTATTTATTTAAATTTTTAGGACACCCTTCTCTGCAAGCAGAAAGGAACATACAATAAATAACTAGAAGTCAAACTCCTACAATAAAATACCTAGTGCATACATCACCAATGATTGAATCCATTCCAAGATGGCAACAAAATTTCAGATTTCACAAGCCTCTGGGGCGGGCGGGCGGGGGGGGGGGAGCCTTGCAGAGACTGCCAGACTACTTGCTGTACCGTCGCTCTCCTCAAACAAATGCCTGGTGGACCATCTCTGCCTTTCGTGTCCTGCAGAAAGGTAACCAGTCCTGCAGGGCACAGACGTTCTCCAGCGGAGAGTTCCACCAGGTAGGGGCAAGGGTCGAAAAAGCCCCCCTGGCCCTGGTGGAGGACAGCTGGGTCTCCCTCATGCCGGGGACCACCAGAAGGGTCTTACTTCCTCAGCATAATGCTCTTCTGGGGGCATACTGAGAGAGGCGGTCCCAAAGGTATGTAGGCCCCTGACCGGTAAGGGCCTTAAAGGTCAAAAACGGCACCTTGAACCTGATCTGGCACAGGTTGAATATGTGCCATCCAAGGGGTCCCCATAAGGGTCAGTTGGAACTTCTGGGCCAATCTCAAGGGTAGGCACATTTAGAGCGAGTTACAGTAGCCTATTCTGGAGGGGACTGTTGCGTGGATTACCATGGCTAGCTCAGGGCAAGACAGATAGGGAGCCAGTTGCCTGACCTGGCACAGTTGGAGAAACACCAGCTGGGCAACCTTTGTGACCTGGGCCTCCATTGCTAAGGAGGTGTCCACAGTCACACCTAGACTCCATTCCATCAAGAGTCGGGAGTTGGCAACCCAGGCATGGAACCTCCATCTTACCAGGATTCAGTTTCAACTGACTCTGCACTCTACCACGGCCTCCAAACTCTTGGCTAAGTTCACGGGAATGGTGTCCAATTGGCCACCCATCAACGGAAACATCCCAGCCCAAAACTCTGAGCGGGACAATCACCACCTCCTTCCGTTCCACCAGAAAGACCCCCAAGTCCAGGGACAGATTGATGATGTCTTCCAGGGAACCCGCAGTCCTTCACTGCTGGTTTTCACCAACCATGAGAGGCACGGATCTAAGAGGCAGTTGGTCAGCCTAACAGCACCCAGGATTCTGTTGACATCAGCTCGGGAGAGCTGACTGAAGTTGTCAGCAAAAAAGCTCTTGAATGCCTCAAAGGTTATTGCCAAATTACTACTATTCTGAGTCCTCTCTGAGAGAGAGAGGTAGGAGACCTCATTACCCTAAATAACTGAGCCAGGCGAGAGCGAGCAGATGCGATGGAGGCTGCATAAAATTCCTTTTTAGCGGCCTTCACCACCATCTCATAGGATTTCATGATGTCCTGTAAGATGCTCTTGTGGTGTCGTCACAGGTTCGCCGCCAAACTCCGTCTAGTCGTCTGAGTTCCTATTTCATAGTATACCAGGGGGATGTTTTTTCCATGGACGGAGAGGACATTGTGGGGGTGATTTTGTTGAGGGCCTGAGGGAGACAGGAGTTCCAGTCCTCTATCAGCTCATCTAAGGAACTGCCAGAGCGCATCAGTTCCCGCAGAGCATTCTGGAACCCAATCGGGTCCATTAGTCTCTGCAGCTGAGCATAAATCCGCTCACCCCCTGGACAAGGGAGGGCAGAGACACTCAGCCAGACCTTCAAGGCACCATTATCTGATGGTGGCACCAACATCTTGGCCATCAGATCCATACCTAACCCCATGCCGAAGATTAAACCCAGCATGTGGCCTGCTTTGTGTGTGGGCCTCGAAACATTCTGGGTGAGCCCCAGGGCTGCCGTGGAGGACCCCAGGTCTGAGGCCTGCTGTGAGGAGGTGACAGTGGCATGGATGTTGAAGTCCCCAAGAGCTCCAAGCCTTGGGAACTCCAAGACCCAGCTGGCCACCACCTCGAGCAGGCTTGGAAGGCTGCCTGCTGGGGCGCTAGGCAGACAGACACCAGGCAGACACCCTGACTAGGCCTCCACAGTCAAGGCTGGGGGTGTTCAGGATGGGGAAAATCCACTTCAGACGAGCATCGCCACCCCACCCCTGCCCCGCTGTTTGGGACTGATGGAGGACTGAGAAACCTGGAGGGGAGCAGCTCCTTCAAGGCGACTGTTCCGCCTCCCCACATCCAGGTCTCAGCCATGCACGCCAGGCCACCATCTTGCGCTGCAATATGATTTTGCCGTGTCAAGGTCTTATTATTAATGGACCTGGCATTACGCAACATCAGTGCTGACGGGGGGGTGGTGGTGGTGGAAATTTCGAGCCCTGTCACCCACTTGTCTTGGGATGGGGGACCGAGCGTGACCCTGCCTCCACCTCCTCCCATTCTTTACAACATCGTCTGTGTAACTGAGAATACGAAAATGGTTACAGCTGAGCTGCTCTACTTCTATGCTGGCTCTGCCTACCTCCCCTGCAAGTAATGGAAGGAGTCAGGGTGGGATGGCAGCCGGAGGGTCAGGGGCCGAGGACCTGGGAGACCCAGCTTGGAGCCCCCACCTTGCCACGGAAGCCGTCACTGAGTGATGCTGGTGCAGTCACTCTCTAAGTCTTCCATACCTCGCAAGAACAAAGTTCGAGTCCGGGGGCACCTTTATGCCCAACCAAGTTTGATTCCAGGGATATGAGAGCCTATACCTTGAACAGAACTGGATATGCATGCTTTACATCACTGCGGTGAGTGAGCAGGAGGGAGCACTCGGGGTCCCATGGTGCCCCAGGCTCCCTGGGTGGGGGGGCTAGGAGCCAGGGAGAGGAGGATACCCCAAGGGGTGCACTGGAGGGTCACACTGAACAGATGTTGTTCCGGTGCTCTTTGCGAGGGCAGATGGCAACCACACGCTGTTCCTTCTGGCCACGTCTCCCATGGCACGAGCTCTGCATGCCAGAGGGCAATGTAGCACTTTATTCGGGGATCACGGATGCAGGCCAGCTTTCATTCCCCTTCCTTGCAGAGAGGATGCAGCCTGGTGGTGGATGCCCTGACCCGTGGAAGAACAGCCATCCCCCCAGGGGGACAACGTATGGTGCCATGTGGGCGCAGGGCATGTTGGTGGTGTCCTGGAAGGGCATGAGGAGATGGCACCCTGCACTACGCTCTTCTGCTCCACCGAATGCACAATCACGGCACAGGTGGAGTTCCAGCGGGTGGGTAAGTCCAGGATGGGGGCCAGGATGGGGGAGCCATGCTGCCAACTGCTCCAGACGTCTGCCCTGAAGTGCACAGTTCCGCCTTGCACTCTGGAGGGGTGAGCCTTGGCCATCGTCACCGCAGAGCGTTGCGCGGTGGGCAAGACTTGTCGGCTCATGGTCCTCCCTGAGGGATGGAATAGCAGGGAGCCAGGTGTTGCAGCAGCCGGCAAAAGGCCACATCCTCCATGAGAGGGAAGGGTTGGCCATCCACAGCAATCCTCTCACCGGCAAGGCGAGTGACGGCTGCCTGGGCACTCCACGTAGCCCTTCTAGAGGGCACTGTCAACGCGCCCAGGTGGATGACCTCTTGGAAGGCAGGCGGCAGCCAGTGGGAGGAAGAGGAGGCCCACTCCCTCTCAGCAGGGAGAAGTGGAGGGGGAGCAGGAGGCCCCTCCAAGAAAGGCTCCCTGCACGCGGGGTCTCAAGGGTGGGCAACCTTCCAAGGCCATCTACATTCTCTGGACTCTCTCCTTCCTCCGCATCAGGTCCCTGTGGTTGTACGTGCTGGGCCAGACTATTCCAGAATCTTATTTCACACACTGGCAACATAGTGGGGTGCACCCTTTGCAGGTGCCTGTTTTAAACATGTTGTACACCACTCTGCGGGGAGGGCAGTAAAGAGGCAATAAATAAACAAGTTGCTGTAGATTTTCCGGGTTGTGTGGCCGTGGTCTTGGCATTGTAGAACCGGACGTTTCACCAGCAGCTGTGACTGGCATCCTCAGAGGTATAACACAGAAAGATGGAGTACTCTCAGGTTCTCTACAATGCCAAGACCACGGCCACACAACCTGGAAAATCTACAGCAACGAATGAACTCCGGCCGTGAAAGCCTTTGACAAATAGAAAAGTGTTGGGGAGTTGCACCCCCTGGACATGGGCATGGCACTCCTGGCACTCTGCCACACAGGGGCCACTGGGGAGGGTTTCTATACAAATGCTCGAAGTGTCCGAGGTAAAATCGGGGAGTTGGAGTGCTTGGTGTCAGAGGGAAAAATAGACATTGTGGGTATTTCAGAAACTTGGTGGGATGAGGAAAATCAGTGGGATACGGTGATTCCCTGTTATATATTATATCGGAAGGATAGGGGAGAAGGGCTGGAGGTGGGGTGGCTCTGTATGTCAGAGAGGGTATAAAGACCAGAAAGATTGAGAGGCTAAGAGAATTGGATTCGCTTCTTGAAGTTCTGTGGGTTGAATTAGGGGGGCCAAAAGGAAACTTAACACTGGGAGTTTGTTATCGCCCACCGGATCAAAAGATAGAGGATTATAAAATGATGAATGAATTAAAGATAGCAGCTAGACAAAAACACTGTGTCGTAATAGGTGATTTTAACTACCCACACATTGATTGGGTCAATATGTGTTCTAGTCGAGAGAAAGAGATTGAGTTTCTAGACACTCTAAATGACTGTGCTATGGAGCAGATGGTCATGGAACCTACCAGGGGAGAGGCGATCCTTGATTTGGTCCTAAGTAACACTCAAGACCTGGTGAGAGATGTAAAAGTGATTGCACCGCTTGGGAACAGTGATCATAATGTTGTTGAGTTCAACATTTGTACAAATAGGGAATTGGCCAAAAAGACTCACACAACCACTTTTAACTTTAAAAGGGGTAATTTTTCTGATATGAGGGGACATGTGGGGAGGAAACTGAAGGGAAAAGTAGAAAGGGTCAAAACCATTGGGGAAGCTTGGAAACTGTTTAAAACTACAATTCTAGAAGCTCAAATAAAATATATTCCGCAGGTTAGGAAAGGCACAAACAGGTATAAGAAAAAGCCTACATGGTTAACAAACAAAGTAATGGAAGCTGTAAAAGGTAAAAAGGATTCCTTTAAGCGGTGGAAAGCTAGTCACAGTGAGGCTGATAAAACAGAACACAGGCTATGGCAAATAAAATGCAAGTCTGTGGTCAGGCATGCAAAAAGGGAATATGAGGAGCATATAGCAAAAAATGTAAAGACCAACAATAAAACTTTCTTCAAATACATTAGAAACAGGAAACCAGCCAGGGAGGCAGTGGGGCCCTTGGATGACCAAGGGGTAAAAGGAGTACTGAAGGATGATAGGGAAATGGCTGAGAAGCTAAATGCATTTTTTGCCTCCGTCTTCACTGTGGAAGATGAGAGGTGCTTGCCCACTCCAGAGCCGCTGAGTTCGGGAGGGGTGTTGAAAGACCTGAGTCAGATTGAGGTGACGAGAGAGGAGGTCCTAAAACTGATAAACAACTTAAAAACTGATAAATCACCAGGCCCAGATGGCATACATCCAAGAGTTCTGAAAGAACTCAATTGTGAACTTGTGGATCTCCTGACAAAAATATGTAATCTCTCCTTAAAATCAGCCTCCATTCCTGAGGACTGGAAGGTAGCTAATGTCACTCCCATCTTTAAAAAGGGTTCCAGAGGAGATCCGGGAAATTACAGGCCTGTCAGTCTGACGTCGATACCGGGTAAATTGGTGGAAACCATTATTAAGGAAAGAATTAGTAGGCACATAGATGAACAAAACCTATTGAGGCAGACTCAACATGGGTTCTGTAAGGGAAGATCTTGTCTCACTAACCTGTTAATGTTCTTTGAGGGGGTGAACAAACATGTGGACAAGGGGGATCCAATAGATATTGTTTACCTTGACTTCCAGAAAGCTTTTGATAAAGTTCCTCATCAAAGGCTCCTAAGCAAGCTCAAAAATCATGGGATAAAAGGACAAGTCCTTTTATGGATCAAAAACTGGCTAATTAATAGAAAACAGAGAGTGAGTATAAATGGGCAGTTCTCCCAGTGGAGGGGTGTAAGCAGTGGGGTACCACAGGGATCAGTACTTGGTCCACTGCTTTTTAACTTGTTCATTAATGATTTGGAGTTGGGAGTAAGCAGTGAAGTGGCTAAATTTGCGGATGATACGAAGTTGTTCAGGGTGGTGAAAACCAGTGAGGATTGTGAGGCACTCCAAAGGGATCTGTCAAAGTTGGGCGAGTGGGCGTCAACATGGCAAATGGGGTTCAATGTGGCCAAGTGCAAGGTGATGCACATTGGAGCCAAAAATCCTAACTATAAATACACGTTGATGGGGTCTGAACTGGCAGAGACAGATCAAGAGAGAGATCTTGGAGTTGTAGTAGATAACTCACTGAAAATGTCGAGACAGTGTGTGACTGCAATAAAGAAGGCCAATGCTATGCTGGGGATTATTAGGAAGGGTATTGTAAACAGATCAGCCAATATCATAATGCCCCTATATAAATGAATGGTGCGAACTCATCTGGAATACTGTGTGCAATTCTGGTCACCACACCTTAAAAAGGATATTATTGCTTTGGAAAAAGTGCAGAAAAGGGCAACTAGAATGATAAAAGGGTTGGAACACTTTCCCTATGAGGAAAGGTTAAGGCGCTTAGGGCTCTTTAGCTTGGAGAAACGACGACTGAGGGGTGACATGATTGAGGTTTATAAGATTATGCATGGGAAAGAGCAGGTAGAGAAAGAGGTACTTTTCTCCCTTTCTCACAATACAAGAACCCGTGGGCACTCCATGAAATTGCTGAGCGGTCGGGTTAGAACGGATAAAAGGAAGTACTTCTTCACCCAAAGAGTGATTAACACTTGGAATTCACTGCCACAGGAAGTGGTGGCAGCTACAAGCATGGACGGCTTCAAAAGGGAATTAGATAAGCATATGGAGCAGAGGTCCATCAGTGGCTATTAGCCACAAGGTATAGATAGGGACTCTGGGGCAAGTGATGCTCTGTCATCTTGGTGCTTGGGGGGGTCAACAGTGGGAGGGCTTCTAATGTCCTGGCTCCACTGGTGGACCTCCTGATGGCACCTGGTATTTCTGGCCACTGTGTGACACAGAGTGTTGGACTGGATGGGCCTTTGGCCTGATCCAACATTGGCATCTCTTATGTTCTTATGAGGGTGCAGAAATGTTTCCAAACTGTGGGCTGGAAACGGGTCCCAGGACTGGAGGAGGTGGGAGGCACAGCTGCTTTCTGGTGCTGGGCTGGGAGGGGCCATGGAGGGGTGTCCTCAAGGTGGAAGCAGCCACAGGGAGCTGTGTGAAAGGGGAAGGTGCCTCCACTCCACCTGAATCGCTGTCAGAGAGGCTTCCTCTCCAAAGAATGTTAGCAACTGCTGGCATCTCTGGGCAGTGCTAACCACTCTCTTGCCTCTGTGGGGAGCCCCAGGAGCAGAGCAGGAGCAGGAGGCTCCGAGGCCCCAGTGATGCCCTGCGAGGACCGGGCTCCAGTGGGCTGGCAGGATGGGTTCAGTGCACAGGGCTGGGGGCCTGTGGCATGCAGGGGGTGGAGGATGTCTTCTTCCCCCTTTGCACCCACTTTCACCCCCATGGCTCTCAGAGGTGTTCACACTCAGGAGGGGTGGGTCCTCAGCCAAAGCACCCAGTGGCTAAGTCCCTCTGCTCGAGAGGACGTCACAGTCAGGAGGGAATGTGCTCTGCTAGTCAGCTTCTAACAAGTTCCCTGCCTCTCTGTGTAACTGCAAACAGGTGGGGAGCTGAGCTGAGTGTGTAGATAGGTGAGAGAGAGAGAGAGAGAGAGAGGACGTAGAGAGAGAGAGAGAGAGAGAGAGAGAGAGAGAGAGAGAGAGATCTGATACAGTGGAATGGGTAATCTATTACTGGCAACCAGCAGTGCCTGTTAAGCATCGGAGGGTTCCTATTGGTGTTTCCAAGGTTGATAAATTCCACCCCCCCTCCCGTTGCCTTGGAGTTTTGTAAACAGTTTGAGTGAGCTGAGACAGTCTGTCTGGAAATGTAATCATTCACAAACAACCACAAACAGGACCAACATTTGTGAAATGTTCATGCCAGGTACCCCTTCATGAACATTGCTTCGTAAACCATGCACTGGTCAAAATGTGTAATGAGCTTTACTTTGTGAGCCGGTTCATAGCCATCCCTGCTCATCAGATCTCGGAAGCTAAGCAGGGTTGGCCCTGATCAGTACTGGAATGGGAGACCACTAAGGAAGTCCAGGGCTACTATACAGAGGCAGGCAATGGATGCAATCACTCTCACAAACACTCTTGAATCAGCAAGATTGGTTTATTAAGAGGTAGAGAGGTTCCAAGCATAGACAGCTTCTATGTCAGAACTGGGGCCCAGACACCAGTTCCGCCAAGATGGACTGTGATCAAAAATGAGATGGCAAGACTGAACATTGACATCTTGGGAATCAGTGAACTAAAGTGGACAGGAATGGGTGAATAACTCAGAAGACCATTATATCATCTACTACTGTGGCCAGGAATCCTGTAGAAAAAAAATGGTGTGGGCTTTATAGTAAACATGAGAGTTCAAAAGGCAGTAATGGGATACAATCTCAAAAATGACAGAATGAACTTGGTCCAAATCCAAGGCAAACCATTCAACATCACAGTAATCCAAGTCTATGCCTTAACCACTGATGCAGAGGAGGCTGAAATGGACCGGTTCTATGAAGACCTACAACACCTCCTAGAACTAACACACAAAAAAGATGTCCTTGTCATCATAGGGACTGGAATGCTAAAGTAGGAAGTCAAAAGGTAACTGAAATAACAAAATGAAGAACAAAATGAAGCCGGGCAAAGACTAACAGAGTTTTGTCAAGAGAACACGCTGGTCATAGTGAACGCTCTCTTCCAGCAACCTAAGAGGCGACTCTACATGTGGACATCACCAGATGGACAACACCAAAATCAGATTAATTATGTCATTTTCAGTCAAAGATGGAGAAGCTCTATACAGTCAGTAAAAACAAGACCTGGAGGTGACTGTGGCTCAGATCATGAGCTACTCATTCCAAAATTCAGGCTTAAACTGAAGAAAGTTGGGAAAACCACTAGGCCATTCAGGTGTGTCCTAGATCACATCCCTGATGAATATACAGTGGAGGTGAAGAATAGGTTTAAGGGATTAGATTTGATAGACAGAGTGCCTGAAGAACTATGGATGGAGCTTCATGACATTGTACAGGAGGCAGCAATCAGCACCATCCCAAAGAAAAAGAAATGCAAGAAAACCAAGTGGCTGTCTGATGAGGCTTTACAAATAGCAGAGGAAAGAAGGAAAGCGAAAGGCAAAGGCGAAAAGGAAAGATTTACCCAACTGAATACAGATTTCCAGAGAACAGCAAGGAGAGATAAGGAGGCTTTCCTGAATGAAAAATGCAAAGTAATAGAGGAAAACAATAGAATGGGAAGGAGTAGAGATCTCTTCCAGAAAATTGCAGAAATCAAGGGAACGTTCCGTGCAAAGCAGGCCATAATAAAGGACAAAAGCAGTAGGGACCTAACAGAAGCAGAAGAGATTAGGAAGAGATGGCAAGAATACACAGAAGAACTGTACAAGAAGGACCTCAATGTCCCCAGGGCTATTTTTGTAGCAGGAACTCCTTTGCATATTAGGTGACACACCCTAATGTTGCCAATCCCCCAAGAGCTTACGGTAGCCCCTGTAAGAAGAGCTCTGTAAGCTCTTGGAGGATTGGCTCCTCCAAGGGTGTGTCAACTAATATGCAAAGGAGTTCCTGCTACAAAAAGAGCCCTGCCGACAACCATGATGGGGTGATCACTGACCTCGAGCCAGACATCCTGGAATGTGAAGTCAAATGGGCCTTAGAAAGCATCACTAACTACAAAGCTAGCAGAGGTGATGGCATCCGAGCTGAGCTGAGCTATTCAAAGTCTTGATGCTGTTAACGTGTTGTACTCAATATGCCAGCATATTGGAACAGTGGCCACAGGATTGGGAAAGGTCAGTTTACATTCCAGTCCCAAAGAAAGGCAATGCCAAGGAATGTTCAAACTATCGCAAAATTGCACTCATTTCACATGCTAGCAAGGTCATACGCAAGATCCTACGAGATAGGCTTCAGCAGTACGTGGATAGAGACCTGTCAGAAGTACAAGCTGGGTTTCGAAGAAGTAAAGGAACTAGAGATCAAATTGCCAACAGTCGCTGGATTATGGAGAAAGCAAAGGAGTACCAGAAAAACATCTATTTCTGCTTCATTGACTATATTAAACCCTTTGATTGTGTGGACCACAACAAACTATGGCAAGTCCTTAAAGACATGGGAGTACCATGTCTCCTGAGAAACCTCTATAAGGGTCAAGAAGCAACAGTTAGAACTGGATAGAACAACTGATTGGTTTAGCATAAGAAAAGGAGTATGACAGGGATGTATAATGTCACCCTGCTTATTTAATTTATATGCAGAGTACATCATGCGAAATGCCGGCCTGGATGAATCACAAACCGGAATTAAGATTGCTGGGAAAAACATAAACCACCTCAGATATTCAGACGATACCACTCTAATGGCAGAAAGTGAAGAGGACCTAAAGAGTTTCTTCTTGAGGGTGAAAGAGGAGAGTGCAAAAGTTGGCTTGAAACTCATCATAAAAAACCCCGAAAATCATGGCATCTAGCCCCATCACTCCTTGGCAAATAGAAGGGGAAGTCATGGAAGCAGTGACAGAATTCATGTTCCTGGGATCCAAGATCACTGCAGATGGTGACTTCAGCCATTAAATTAAAAGACGCCTGCTCCTTGGAAGGAAAGCGATGGCAAACCTAGACAGCATAATAAAAAGTAGAGACATCACCCTGCCAACAAAAGTCCGTATGGTATTCCCAGTAGTCATGTATGGCTGCGAGAGCTGGACCATAAGGAAGTCTGAGCACCAAAGAATAGATGCTTTCATATTATGGTGCTGGAGAAGACTCTTGAGAGTCCCTTGGACTGCAAGGAGATCAAATCAGTCAATCCTAAAAGAAATCAACCCTGACTGTTCCCTGGAACGCCAGTTACTGAAGCTGAAACTCAAATACTTTGGCCAGCAAATGAGAAGGGGGCACTCACTGGAGAAGACCCTGATGCTGGGAAGGATTGAAGGTAAAAGAAGGGGACGGCAAAGGATGAGATGGCTAGACAGTATTGTCAATGCAACGAACATGAAATTGAGCAAACTCTGAAGGACGACAGAAGATCAGAGGGCCTGGCGTGATGTGGTCCATGGGGTTGCGAAGAGTTGGACTCGACTATGTGACTGAACAACAACATGTCAGACAGAAATTGCCGTAATATTAAATGGATCACTAGAGGGAGAAACCCACTTTCTAAGACATAAATAGTTGTCGGAAATAAGTTCCTCCACTAACATTTTCTGTGTGTCTCAAGTGTTAACCCACTTAATCTTTGTAGGAAAATTAAGTATATTTGCTTTGGGCGGGATTCTTTGCTGGCCAGTTGAGTTCATGATGTGTTGTGCTTTCATTGCAATTTGATTTTTCACCCCTTCATTTCATGCTTGTTGACCCAGCATGATGCCCTGTGAGGGTCCAGAGAGCTTCAGGGATATCTCTTCATATACAAGAGTGGCCCTGACTCCTGGCAAGGTCAGCTGCTACAAGGACCGTTCATAATCTAAATGAATGGAGGGTGGGCTTTTCCACGGGGGACTCATCTCCAGAAGCACATGAAAGGCATACAAATGGATTAATAATTATATTGGAACAGAAGATCATTGATATGCAAGTAACTGAAAAACTAGATAATTTAAGAATAGTTTGGCTGATTACTAATGAGATCCAGTGACACAGAGGGATTTGAATTATTCATGAAGAGCTGAAAGGGTGGGTAATTCATTTTGCTCACTTCCCCGCAACTAATTTGAAGATTGTTTGTTAATTCCCCCCCCCCCTTCACAATCTGTCCTACCAACATCCTTCTGGAAAAAGAGAATGTGGAAAAGCCCCATGAAAAGAGAAGTGTAATGGCTTCCTCCATTAGCAGATCAATTAACCCAACCTTACAACAAAATACTGGATTGACTTTATTGGTAATACAACAAATGTCTTTAAAAAAAAGGCTGAGGTGACTGGACAGCCGCCATCTTGTTCAGGTAAAGTGAATGCAGATCCTGCCACGGGATGGCAGGGCCTGGATCCGACACATGCAGTATCAGCACATCTGTGGAATGTGCAGCCACTGCTGCATGTCCAGGAGTGAGTAATTTCATTCCATCAGGATCCTGGCCATTGTCCCTGAAGGCCAGCTTAAGCTGGTGTGTGCAAAAGGGACAATTCTGGGTACACGCTTTCATGAGCACACCCTATGGCTTCAGACCAACACAGCCACCCACCTGAGTCTGTCTGTATGAAGAACATGTTCTTAGAGACATACTTTCCTCCTTGCATCGTCCCTCGCCCCTCTCTGTCGTGCTCTCGGCCGTTGCAGCTCGAGGGCAGCTGTTTCCCAGAATCACTTCAGTGTGACAACGGCACGATGATCCCAAGAAACCCATCCTGCGTAACTGAGCCTATCGGATGGCTGCAGTTTCCGAGGAGGGCACCTGACACTGGGCGTTTCAAAACCAGAAGATGGCCTGTTTAGCAACCAGGATGTCATTCTTTAAATGGAAGCTGACGTCCCCGGTAAAAAGGCCCTCTTGTGACCCACCCTCCTGTGGGGGCAAACTGGTGCTCCAGCTGGGCCACTCCATCTCCTGGCCCCATGACTGCGGTGCAGTCATCTATTGCTCTAGCCTAGTCCTTTTCACACTCAGAAGCTAATGAGGGACTTCTCAGTGGGAAAGTCGACCCTGGATGACAAGTGCTCCTGCAAGATCACCCACTCACCCCTCTTCACCTTCTGCTGCAAAGGGCAATGCTGAATATGTTCAAAGGCCCAGATGCAGTCCATGCAGGGCACCCCGGGGGCCCAGTGCACTTGGGCAGCCTTCCGTATCTGCCCTGGAACATGCTCCAGAATCTTCTACAACCTCCAGCATCTGCATTTTGGAGACCAAAAGGGGCTGCCACGGGAGAGGGACTGCAGGGAAGATCCACATCTGCCAGGTGCGAGAATGTGACATTCACTAATCAGCGATACATTCTGATTGGAATAGGAGTACCAATATTATCACAAAATAGTTGCAACATTCAAAGGATATTTAAATTGTATTTCCACCCTCTTCCCATCTCACAATTGTACTATTTCTTGTTTTTATCCCACTCCCAGTTCAGTCTTCTATAAAGGGCAGGGACTAAGTGCTTAGTTCATGTGGCCCCTTCTTACATGCCCAGGGAAATGCTGATCGCCACTTTGGGGTCAGAAAGCAATTTTCTCTAGCCCAGTTTGGCCAGGGATCCTGGAGGGTTTAGTCCCCCCCCCCCACCAGCTTCTGGGAGTGGGGTTGGGGGGGGGGGAGTTGTGAATTTCCTACATTGTGCAGGGGGTTGGTCTAGATGACCCTGGAGGTCCCTTACAACCCTATGATTTTATGATTCTAAGGGGTGGGTCTCTCTCATCTTTGGAGATCTACATTCTAGCTCAAGCCTTGCTGTGTTGGTCTGAAGCAGCAGAACAAAGTTTGAGTCCAGTGGCACCTTTAAGACCAACAAAGCTTTATTCTGTGAATAAGCTTTCATGTGCATGCACACTTCATCAGAGCAGGTTGAAACAAGACTTCCTCAACCAACCATTACATATAGGTAGAGAGAGGGTGGGGGTTTAGTGGTATGTATGTATATATCTGAAGACGGGTGCCTGCACACGGAAACTTATGCCCAGAATAAAACTTTGCTGATCTTAAAGGTGCCACGGGACTCAGACTTTGTTCTGTAAATATCCAGTTATTAATCAGCCCTTAATGATTTCTAGGGACCAAACCATCTATATATTTATTTATTTGTTTATTTATTTATTCATTCTTTAGATTTGTATCCCCCCCTCCCCGAAGGCTCAGGGCGGCTAACAGGGCATAAATGCCAAATTATAACAATAAAACAGTATAAAATACATAATACAACATAGTACAATAATTAAAATTACTAACAATAAAAAACGGTGCTCCAATACTCACTCCGAAACATAAAACCAGGATGGTGTTCTAAAGATGTCATGACAAAACAACAATATATGTCCCCACAACCCCGTCATCCGCCAGGGACGTCTCACACCCCCCAATACTACCCGCACCAGCGATGGTAGAGTGCGGTGATGGAAGAAGCGTTGGTGGAATAATGATGGCGGCAGCTCCTACTCAAAAGCCTGGTGGAAGAGCTCCGTTTTGCAGGCCCTGCAGAACTGCATAAAGTCCCACAGGGCCCGGATCTCCTCTGGGAGCTCATTCCACCAGGTAGGAGCCACCACCGAAAACGCCCTGGCCCTGGTCACAGCAAGTTTGATGGTCTTGGGGCCTGGAATATCCAGGAGGTTTTGGCTCCCTGACCGTAGTGCCCTTGGGGGAACAAACAACCCAACATTGTAGAGACAGGCAAACACTGTGTGCACATTTTCACATTTCTGCCATGTATGGTGCTCATAAGAAGAGCCCTGCTGGATCAGACCAATAGTCCATCTAGTCCAGCATCCCGTCTCACACAGTGGCCAACCAGTTCCTCTGCAGGGCCAACAACAAGGCATGGAGGCCAAGGCCTTCCCCAAAGCTGCCTCCTGGCTCTGGGATTCAGAGGCTTACTGCTTCTGAACATGGATGTTCCCTTTAGTCCCCAGGGCTAGTAGGATAGGCTTATCCTCCACAAATCTGTCTAATCCTCTTCTAAAGCAGGATATGCCTGTGACCATCACTATACCCTCTGGCAGTGAATTCCACATTAAATCACTTGTTGATTAAAATACCCGTAATCTTTACTGAATGCCTCCAAGTTCTAGTATTTTAGGATACAAAGAAAAAGTTCTCTTTGTCAAGTCTCTCCACCAGATGCATGTGCCTCTATCATATCCCCCCTTATTCATCTCTTTCCCCGACTCTTTCAGCTTCTCTTCATAGGAAAGCGGGTCCGACCCCAGGATCACCTCAGTTGCCCTCCTCTGCACTTCTGCCACCTCTGCTGTGTCCTTTTTGAGATTTGGTGACCAGAACCACACACAGTATTCCAAATGAGGCTGCCTCATACCTCTGTACAGGGGCCTTGTCACATTGGCTGTTTTATTTTCAGGCCTTTTCCTCATAACCCCCCAGCACAGAGTTTGTCTTTTATTCACTGCTGTGGCCCCCTGGGTTGACACTTCCCTTGAGCTATCCGCATGATCTCAAGGTCTCTTTCTGTCTCAGCCTCAGCAACTCCAGACCCAATTAGTATAGATTTGAAGCTGGGGGTTTATTTTTGTTCCAGTTTGCATCACACGGAACATCATGTGCCGCATTGTTGCCCACTCACCCAATTTGTGGCCATTCATCCTTAGTTCTCACCATCCCGAATCATTTTGTGTCACCGTCAAACTTGGCCTCTACTCCACCCACCCCCACTGACAGTCCATTTAGGAACAAATTAAACAGCACTGGCGCCACTCCCCGCCCTTGTGGGATCCCACGGCTCACTTCTCTGCGCTGCAAGAACTGCCCACGTGTCCCTGCTCTTCTGCTTCCTGTAGTTTCATCAGTTTTTAATCCAAAAGAGGACCCATCCTCTTATCCCATGAGTGCTAAGTTTACTCAGGAATATTTGGTGAGGTATCTTGTCAAAAGCCTTGGAAAGTCCAAGAATATAGTGTTTACTGGGTCAATATTATGTCTGTTCGTTTTCTCAAAAAACTTTAAATGGTTGGTGAGGCAGGACTCACTCTGCAGAAGCCCTGTTAGGTTTCTCTCCACAAGCTTTGTCCCTCTATCTGCCTTATCATTCTCAGTCATCTGCTCTGGGTGTCACACAATGGCAGCACCAACCTGCTATTCCACTGTTGATTGTATCTACTTGCTCTAGGGCTAAAGGCTATTTCAAGTGACTCTTCCTGAAGAGAAAAAGTTCATTAACAAAACTGGAACTCTTTTTGTTCAGTTATATTCTTTCTTTTTTTTTTTTAACCATTATATTTATTAGTTTTCAGAATTCACACAACAGAAAACAATACATACACAATACATACATACACAAAAAAGAGAGAAAAAAAAAGGATTAACGATTAAACAATATTCCCTTTAGCAGATATCTTCACATAAATATAAGTCAACTCCTGTTGCATCAACCTATATGCCTGTTCTATTCACAAATCCCATACTTCAATTTATTCAACCAGTTATAAAATCTCCACCAATATTTATCAAACTTCTCCATATTTTTTTCTTCAATAATATATGTTAATCTCTCCATTTCTGCTATATCCAGAACTTTATAGATAATCTCCTCTTTAGAGGGGGTACTGTCTACCTTCCATTTTTTTGCAAAAACAATTCTTGCTGCTGTTAGCATTTGTATTAAAAAATAAGCTTCACTATTTGAGAATATCTCTGGAAACATATTTAACAAGAAACACTCTGGAGTCAAAGGTACGTTTTTACCCAAAATTTCATCCACCATTTCTTTCACTACCATCCAAAATCTTTTAGTGACGGAACATGTCCACCATAGGTGGAAAAATGTACCAGTACAATATTTACATTTCCAGCATTCTTGTCCAACTTTTCCGTTAAATTTATTTAATCTGGCCGGTGAAATATGCCATCTATAAAACAGCTTTACAATATTTTCCTTTAATGCGCTTGATCTCAAAAACTTTATATTTCTCGTCCAAACTTTGTCCCACTGTTCAAGACTAATATTATCCCCTATATCTCTAGCCCAGGCAAGCATAGACGGTTTC
>NW_015169816.1:343641-397965 GCF_001447785.1 Gekko japonicus | reverse complement strand
ATATTTTAATTTTATCCTTGGCCTCTTTTGCTGCCAAATAAATTATTTGACTATTTTTCCTAAATCTTTAAAAAAAACCTTGGTTTCTTAAAATTGGGATATTTTGAAACAAAAATAACACCCATGGAAGTACGTTCATCTTTACAGTTGCCACCCTCCCGAACAGTGAAATATGCATATTCTTCCACGTTTCTAGATCTTTTTTTATATCACACAACACCTTTTTATAGTTATCATTAAACAGAGAGCAGCACCTATTTGTTAGGTAAATACCTAGATATTTCACCTTTTTCTGAACTTCAAATCCTGATATGTCTTGAAGTACCTTTTCTGTTCTAACTTTACAGTTTTTTAATAAAATCTTTGTTTTCTTTTTGTTAACTTTTAATCCCGCTACTTTGCCATATTCCTTTAGCGCTTCAAGCAAATGTTCTAACGTATTTTCGGGATCTTCCAATATAAATGCCATGTCGTCAGCATATGCTTGAGCCTTATAATGTTCACCTCTGTTAAAAAGCCCTTTAATATTTTTATCTTTTCTAATCTTTAACAAGGATTCTAAAGCAAAAATAAAAAGTAACGGCGACAACGGGCACCCCTGACGTGTTCCTTTTTGAATCTCTATATTGTTTGTATCTTGACCATTCACTGTTATTTTTGCTATTTGCGAATCATAAATTGCTATAACCATTTTCAAAAAATAATCGCCGCATTCCCAGTATCTTAATTTTTCTAATAGGAAATCCCAGTTCAAGTTATCGAAGGCTTTCTCAGCGTCAACCAGTACCAGTGCCATCTTCTTTTCAGGGTGTTGTTTGTAAAACTCCAAAACGTTTAAGATAGTTCTAATATTGTTTTGGATCTGCCTTTTAGGCAAGAATCCTGCCTGGTCTTTATTTATAATTTGTACTAATACTCTTTTTAGTCTAGCCGCTAAAATATACGCGAAAATTTTGTAATCGGTATTGAGGAGAGATATAGGTCTATAATTTCGGATATCATTCCCTTCTGTTCCCTGTTTATGGATCAATGAAATTCGGGCTTCTTTCCAGGAGCAAGGAATTTGTCCTTTATTTGCTATATTATTTATTACATTTAACAGTGGACCTGAGTTATATTCTTTCCATGTACACAACAACATTTCTTGTCCCCGCATAGCTTCATCTGTGACATGTATATTAACTCTTGTGTTCTCTTATCAATTGAGTTTTAAAAGCCTAATTTGAAAACACTGGAATAACCAGGGTCTGTTATCTTCTAATGCCACACAAATATGGCCATACTGAGGTAACTACCTGCTTGAATAACATCCATAACCTTATCTAAAACAGCATTTCCCCAAACAGGCAAGCTTGCCAGCAGCAATTTTTATCTTAAAGTAGTCCTTGTAGGCGCTGCCACCTTTGAACACAGATTATGCAGAATCGTTTCCCAGCTGAGCAGCAGTGAGGGTATCCGTGGCTCAAGGGTCCCATTGAGCTTTGCTGCGCCTCAAAGTCTCTTGAGGCTGCTCTATCAACCCGTTTGCCAACGTGGTGCCCAACCACACCTTCCCTAGCTCCTGCCACGTTCCCCAGCCCGTGCCTCCTGGGGAGGGTACGCCAGTACACAAGTGTTTCCAGGAAATGGGTGTGGCCAGGTGGGTCTTTTGCCCAGTAACGCTTCTGACTGGATCTCTGATTGGCTGTGCAGAGTTTTAAAAATGTTGCTTTGGTAGCAGTTGCCACCACGGCACAAGGATCTTTGCTGCATGACTGATGGCAAGCTGGGAAAGTTTGTGGGACCCCACCCCCCCCCCCCCCCGCCCGGGTCCAGGCGAGGGATCCCCCAATTTGGAGCAGGCTTCCCACCCTCCAGATGAAATTTTTGGGCCCCTTCCGGTAAAACTGGAAGTACATCACCCAGGACTACGCCACTCCCTTTGAGTTCCCTGCCACAGGGCAAGAAAGCTTCAAAGGACACTCAAGAGAGGCCCCTTCAATACATCTCCGACAACCCCCCTTTCTGCTAGCCCAGTCCTGCTGTCTGCCACCGAGGTCATGGTGAGTCTTTCAAAAGCATTCTCATGGAGCCTTTGGGAAATATCAAAATTAATTTGCATGTTTCCCAAAGGCTCCTGGGGATGCTTTTGAAAGACTCCATCTGAGGATGGACTAGTGTCCCTGGGACAGTGATCCTCTGGGGGGGGGGCACACAACCCCAGGCAGCGGCCGGCCTTGGGAGTCCGAATTGGGTGGGGAGTGGACTGACGGAGACTGCCGTCGGACGAGTGTTCTGTAGAATGGGCACGTCAGGGATCCTGCCAGAGGATGCACTGGAAAGGAGGGTTTTTAAATTGGGGGCTGAATGAACAGAAATGGTTAACTTGATATGCTTTTAGCAAATGGATACAAGCAGCAAGATCTCCAGGTAGGAAGCAACGTAAGACCACAAAGCTGTACCCGTTCTCAAGAGCCCTTTACACTAGTCACTAGGAAAGAGGCAAGTGCGTCACCTTGGAGATCAGGAGGGAGGAGGAGGAGGGCGGGAGAGCACAGACTGTGCCCAATAAAATGCAAATCATTAGGATACCTTAACAACAGGAGCCCCTTCACAAGGAGAAGTGGCTGACTAAGACCTGAACCTCGGACAGGGAATGTTGGGTCCAGATCTGGCCAGAGCCATGAACTCACTGACACACCCAGCCCTTTTTAGCTCACCCTCAGCTCCTCCTGCTGCCCAACAGGAGGCAACAATATTAACAGAGTTGGACAAGGCCCTTGCACGGATGGCAGAGAAACAGTACGCTAGCACTCCAAACTGCAGTGTATTAAGACAGCCCCTGGTGTTTATCTGTAAGCTGACTGTTACTTATGCTAGTCTGAAGGTCCAGAACCACAATGCCCCATCCCTTTTGTTTTTATTCCTAAGAAACTTCCAGCTGAAAGATCGAATCGTTAGCCTCAGAATGTCCCTGCAGTGACTACTGGCTGAACTACAGGAGATGCTTGCAAGTTCTCCAGACCATCTGCATCACATCTGAGCTCAGCTCGGCCCCTGCCTGGAGCTCCCATTCTGGTGGTCCAGCCACATTCAGGCCATACCGCCACTTATGACTGCCACCACAGACCCCTGTCTTCCAGGGATGAACTGGCTCATATTCCCCATTCAATGGCTCCTCATCCTTCAGTCCATGGCTGAGGAATGACTGGCAATATTCCTGGCCCGTTCATTGGGCCACTATCATGTCAGTCCAGTCTGATGGAGGAGTTGCATTGCCACCTGCAGCCTGCGCCCAGCCTTCCAATGCAGCCCCATAGGCATGGCCAGCAAACATCTTCCTGAGATGGCCACGTAGCCAGGCCACTGTAGCCCCCATTCCTCAGGGAGAGAGGCATACAGTTGATCAAGCTGGTAGGACTGTTCCCATTCCTTCACCTTCCTTGGTTCTGAAACAGGTGGAACCCCAAACTGTACTGGAAACTGCTATGGCCACTTGATTATATCATGCTCTCTCAAACTCAAAGAACTGCAGCCCTTCTTCAAAAGCCTCTGTTCCAGGGGGTCTGAAGGAAAAGGGTACTGTTCACTCTGGAGACAGAAAGGGCTCACCAGTTCATGCCAAATGCATTCAGTGTCAACAGACTATTCCCCATCTGGGAGACCACCCTTCCAAAGGAATCCTGACAGTAATTTTTGATCTGTCAGAGGATGTCCAAAGAGATCTGCAGACTGAGAAACTGCCAGCAAGAAAAGGATGGGCAAAGAGAAAGATGGTTGAGCCAGCATCACCTTTCAAAGGCGAAATAAAAACCTATATTCTAGAACCAGAAACTGTAAAACCAAATGAGAAAAATCTAGATATAAAACTGAGTCGTTCTAGATCTAAAGGTCTGCAGACGGACCAGGAAAATACACAGCCAATGAAGGCACCAGCAACTAAAGGGAAAAATAAGAGGGAGACCAAACCAAGCACAGGAACTTTAAAACCAGTCCCCAGGAGCATTCTGGGTTTATGTATGATGAATTCTATGCAAGACTCCACCCTACCTGCTAGGAAGCCTCGCCCAGTTACTTCTTCCAACACTGTTCCACGGATGCCACTGGAAGGCCTCTTCCAGAAGCACCACCTAAGCCATTACCCAACACACTGCTAAAGGTGGCTCATTGACCAAACCAAGGCTGCCAGCCTCACTGCCTGCACCACCCCTTCTCTTCTTTAGCGAGGCCATCACTTACCCCCAGACGAGTGCAACAGCCACTGCCAAAGCCTCAGCCTACGTTCTTGAAGAAGCCACCCCTGCCGCCAGTGCCCCTTCCTCTCCCATCCTGCACAGCAGCCTGCTGGTCAATGGCCAGAACAGGCATTTCTTCCTTTGTTGCTGCTCCCTGCTTCTCTACCTTTGACAGACGCTGGTTGGCAGGCAGATATTCAGCAGGTAAAGCCTTGATCACTTACCCCCAGACGAGTGCAACAGCCACTGCCAAAGCCTCAGCCTACGTTCTTGAAGAAGCCACCCCTGCCGCCAGTGCCCCTTCCTCTCCCATCCTGCACAGCAGCCTGCTGGTCAATGGCCAGAACAGGCATTTCTTCCTTTGTTGCTGCTCCCTGCTTCTCTACCTTTGACAGACGCTGGTTGGCAGGCAGATGTGCAGCAGGTAAAGCCTTGACTGGCGTGGAGATAAGTGACAGGCAAAGCATCCCCAGCTACATTTCGTAGTGCCAATGCCAGTGCCGCTGGCATTGGGTGAGGCAAGGTCTGAGAAGGCTCCAACTGACCCTGTAGTTGCACCCAGAGGAACAGTGCCACTGGCACTGTTCCTCTGGGTGCAACTACAGGGTCAGTTGGAGCCTTCTCAGACCTTGCCTCACCCAATGCCAGCGGCTGATCCTCAATCCGTGTACAGACAAAGGTCAAGGGCTCATCAAACCCAACGGCTCCTGGCCCAGATCTAGGAGCTCCAAATGTATTCCTGCTTAGGTGGTGAACTTGGTAGCAACTTGAGAGAAATCTCTAAATTACTGGCTGTGCTGTGGTTTGCTCATTATTTGGATCCAGTTCTAATGGCCCGGGGACATTTGTATGGTGGGTTTCTCAGTGAAGCACCAGCCTACTAAGAGGTGACATCCACTAGCTGAGAAGCATAATGTTGGCGTTGAGAAAGGTGCCAGGTGGGTCTGGGTGTTGAGCTGCAAAGGCCTTCTGACACTTGCATTTCATGTTCACGTTGCAATAGAAAATGTTTCCAAGCACTCTGCTCACATTCAAGTGTTCTTCCCGCCGCAGACAGAAATAATTATGATGGAGCCCTTTGGCTACATTGCATTCTGTCTCTCCCCCCTCCCCCCCATTATTTTTATCTGTCACATCATTAAAGGTTCAGTGATTCTCCAATTAGATTTCCCTGCCTGCTGTGATGAGTTTGACTGATAGTTGTCCTTGAATCAACCTTGGTCTGCCCCACACACTCTCACCGGGCAGATGCACAGGAAGGGAAGGAACCGGATGCGCTAGTCCATCCTTTGTTAAAAAGGGACCAGCCAAGCAACTAACCTCTTTGGAGGCTTTTCAGATGCAGCAGCGGGATTCTTTGAGCACCTTTGGGGCTGAGGGCTACTCAGAGGAAAAGGGGCTTGATGGGCATCAAGGGTGGTGGTGGTGGTGCAGAAATCATGTGGTGGTGAAGAGAATGAACTGCCACCCAGCATGTGCCCAGCTCAGACCTCGTTTCTGATGCAGACTCCCCAAGTGGTTGTAGACAAGCTACGCTATGTCAGCACACCAACAGCAATGCGGGGAGAATCGCACAGGCCTACTTTACAGGGCTGTTGAGAAGAACACCATGAAATAATGTGTCTGAAGAGACTTACACACTCAGCCCTTGTCTGCGTTTAATACCAGCTTTCCTTGGATTGAACTGCTGACTCAGCATTGTGTCCCGTCCCCGATTCATGATGCAGCCGAGATGGCTGACTGCGGCTGGGGGGGGGGGTCCCACATTGGAGCTTTGAGCTGGTTGTGAGATCCTTGCCACATGCTCACAGGTTCTCCTAGAATCTCTGACTAACCCTTATTCTCGGTACTTCCCATCTGCACCGTGGGCACATCGTTTTCTCAAGTGTACTTCCTGAAGAACCCGCTGGGTGTCTGTAGTGTTCCTGCAGTTGGGCTCTCCTGTTTGGATTCTATCTTCTTACTTCTTGTGCATGACTCACTTGGAGACTTGAGGGTGTTGAGCTGTTGTGTCATCTCACATCATATCAGTGACGATGATTTCTCAGTAAAGGAGCCATTTCAAGGAACCCCTGTCATTGTGACTAAGTTGAACAACGCAGAAAGACAGAGGTGCAGTTGGTGTGATGTAGTGGACAGTGTTGGACTAGCCTCCTGGCAGATGTAGATTTGAATCCTACTTCTACTATGGAAGCTTAGCTTATCAGGCGACCTTAGGCCTGTCACAGTCAGCCTGGCCTACCTCACAGGATTGTTGTTGTGAGAGAATGGAGAAGAGGATCCCAGTGGCTGAAACCAGGCAGGAGAAGCTCCACACACCAGATTCGCCTGCAGAAATAGGAGGACCACCAGGCCTCACCCTGTAAGGCACCTGGTAGCTCCAGCCCATCCCATGCTGCCCCCTGCAGTTCCTCCTGGGAGCCACCAGGGGCTCTCTCCCGCTCTGTCCCCCCTCCCCCGGGTCTCTTGAGGCAGGCGGGACCCAGTGATTTTTCACGGGATTTTGTGAGTTTCTTCACAGCATGATCACCCAACAGCCTCTGCTTTAATTAGACCAGTTCTGCTCTGCCTCCCTTTCCTGCTGCTTTCAACAAGCTCCTCCTGCAAATTAATCAAAGTAGGAAACAATTAACATGCAGTTCCTTGCCAGGGTGATGACATCAAAATAACCGTCCTGCCCCTTGTTAGGTGAGGCCCCCACTGAAGCCTGGACTTCACTTATGATCTCAGGTATGCCTGATGAACTTCACTGCAGAAATTAACCTTTCTGTCTCTTCCTCCTAGGAGTACAGGAAGTCAGTGACATGGTTTTCCCTCCTCCATTTTATCTGGCATTGTTAAGATAAGTTATTTTAATTCCTCCTTACCCAAAGTCTCCCTGAAATCCGATAATCTGTTCCTTTCCCTCTTTTTAGGAATTTGGAAGTGTTTCAAATCAATTCCAATTTGATCAAGAGAACTTTGGAGAGGCTATGTCTCAGTGATAGGGCCTCTGCTTGGAATGCAGATGGTTCCAGGTTCAATCCCTGGCAGCTCCAGTGGAAAGGACCGGGTAGCAGGTGATAGGAATGGAAGATCTGGATTCACTTACCATGAAGCTTCCTTTGAAGACCAAGGTTGATTCAAGGACAACTATCAGTCAAACTCATCACAGCAGGCAGGGAAATCTAATTGGAGATTTGTCTCCACCCCCTTCCTCAAGAGGTGCCACTCCATGCCGACCATCAACCCTAAGTTGCCCAAATGTCGTTTTCCTTTGTCTCAACCATCCAGAATATAGTTTTGTTCTAACACTTCCTGGGAACTAGTGACCACCTTGCCATCACCTCAGGTCACAGTTTGGCTATTTAAGGTGAGCTCTCCTTGATCTCTGCTCTCTCTCTCTCTCTCTTTCTCTTCACACCTTCCTACCTGGTTCCATTCCTGATCAGTTTGAAATCATTCCACGTGTCGCTGGCCAACTCACGGTCCATTCCCCCTCTCATTTTGTTTCTTTCTCACTGCATAGTCTACTTATCTTGCAGGACAGGTAATGTATCACCCAATAATGATAATACCTGCTAATGGAAACATTGCTGGCTTTTCAACCCTAATTTCCTAGTTCTGTACTGTGTGTGTGCTTGCTTATTTATTTTATTATTGTATGCCTGAAAATTATTTATTTTATTATTTATTTTATTACTGTATGCCTGAAAATTATTAAGTAAAAAGACCCATTATTTCACCAACTTGGTCTCCTCATCTATTCACGGGCTCTGGGAATTCTGACCCATACAAAGGTTATGTTTCTGCGCTGTATGCCTATTGCCCTTTAATACGATGTGAGCTGGCACCGGAAAGACGACCAGACGACCTGAAGAACTGGCTATGAAAGGACGACAGTACCATCCAGAACTCATGCTGATGGGTTATGCTGGTTTGTGGAACCCCATCTTGGATTGATAAGAGCTTATTATTTAGAGCACCGGCACTTTGTTTGTAATCAACTGTTTTATTCTGTTTTTAGTAGTTGTAGCTGCCTTGAGCCCGTTTGGGGAGGGCGGGATATAAATTTAATAAATAACTAAATAAATATTCATAATTCCCCAAGCTTAATAATAATAATAATAATAATAATAATAATAATATAAGGCAACTTGCTTTGTTGTTATTCCTCATCTAAATAGTTCCCATGGCTTTCCTACTGAGAAAGATTTAATCTTGAGGGTGTGAATACAGAGGAAAGGGGGAAGGGACCCAGTTGCACCCAGGAGAGCCACAGCGTAACAAGCCCAGCAAAACACACACACTGTAGCAAGGCACACAAAAGCTCATACCTTGGATAAGACTTTGTGGGTCTTAAAGGGGCTCTTTGTACTTCTCCCGGGTGATTGGGGCAGCCAAGCGAGCCCTCCCTCCTTCCCTTAGGGGAGGAGCCTCAGCCAGTGGAGGGGAAGAAAAGCTTGCCCCTTTCTTTCCTGTGTGATGGAAGCAGCCTGGCCTGGAAGCAAGCTCTGGCTCATTCCTCCACTCCCCCTGGGAGGGGGAGGAACCTCAGCCAGTGCAGGGAACAGAAGCAACTTTATAATCCTTGATTTAAACAGCTGGTGGTGATGAGAAGGCGTGCACAGACTCTTTGCACACAAGCCACACAGCCCAGCAAACGTCCCATTCCCATGAACGTCTCCTGCAAGGCATCTCCTGATTCAGTCCATGCTCAAGTATGTCTAACACCCACACACCTTTTGAAGACAACACATTGTCATGCTTACAACTTTTAATATTTTCAAACATACAAAAAGTAATAAAGAAAAAGCTCGAACTTTTCCCTCTGCCTTGGCCTCTCGCACACCAGCTTCAGGAGCACTTGTGCATCCCTAGCAACACTGCCGTGGTACAGTGACTTCTTCTTACGATGTCTCAATGCAACTAAAGCAAAAAACAAAACAAAACCAGGACACATTTCTGGCCTGAATGCTGACCTTGCCTTGGGAAAATCCACTGTGTTTGAAGAGAAAACCACAGCAACACACTTGGAACCTTTTTTTAAAGTCCTTGTAGCTTTTCCAAGTTTTTATCTCCAGATTTTAGGCCTGTACATGTTTTATTGCTGCAATTGTAGAAGAGAACATGAGAAGGAAAAAGAAATTCAAAAAATAAACAACTTGGCCAAGAAAAGTTTTGCAGTCCTGGAAACAGTCCAACTGAAAAACCCAAAAGGATATTGATCTCCTGAGAATTATTCCAGTGTTTAGCATGTGACCTCCAAGCTGCTCCACGAGACACAGATCTGAGGATATTCTATTCACCTTCCGGCCTGAAATGAGACATGAATGGTGGGTAAGGGTTCCCTTGCTCGAAAGCCAGTTGAATCCGACTCTAGGGTTGCGGTGCTCATCTCCGTTTCAAAGCCGAAGAGCCAGTGCTGTCCGAAGACGTTTCCGTGGTCATGTGGCCGGCATGACCAAAAACCGAGGCGCACGGAACGCTGTTACCTTCCCACCGAAATGGTACCTATTTATCTACTTGCAATTTCTTGCTTTCGAACTGCTAGGTTGGCAGGAGCTGGAACTAGAGACAGGGTGCGGCAAGTTGGATCTCGAACTGCTGAACTACTGACCTTCCACAGCCTGCAGTTCAGCGTCTTAACCACTTGAGCCACCGCAGCTCCTTCAGTGAGAAAGGCAAGCGATAAACTGAATGCCTATGAAGGCTGCCTGAAGACAATGGCAGCTGCCTCCCCAGATACCTCCAGCACAATGCAACAAAGTGCCATGCCACAGAAGCACTCTCAGGACGGGGGAAGCAATACAGCACGGTGGTCGCAACAGGCAGCCCAGACAGCTGGCTTCACATCCCTTCCCTGCTACCATGTTTGCTGCTTAACCTCTCTTGTTCTCGCAGCCTAACCTACCGAGCAGGGCTGTTGTGAGGATACAATGGAAAGGGAGAACCACACTCATCCTCTCGAGCTCCTTGGCAGGGCAGGAGAAAAACACGATGGGATGCTACCAGCACCAATAACTCCTCTCTCACATATTTCTCAGCAAGCCTGGAGTCTAGAAAAGTCTCCAGTTCCTGCCCTGTACCAAATTTTGCAGTGCCCTGGCAACAGGGGTCACCAGAGAGACAAAAGTCACGTAAGGGGGGGAGAAAAGCAAGATGGGGGAAAAGACGGTAAGAGATTACGCTTTTCAACAACTCTTTTCCTACCTGTTTCCTTTTATGTGTGTGAAAAACAGAATGCATTCTTCATTTGAGATATTCTGTATGTTGTATATATTCCCTAAAAACAGACCCAGACAGCATCCATTACATGAACAGTTCTGCTCCTTTATAAATTCACATGACATTTCTGCAATGACAATGTTAACATTCAGAAGCTTTTGATGTGAGCAGAAATCCCCACCCAGAGTTAGTGTCAAGAGTGCCGTTCTCAGGCCTTCCCATTGACTAAGAATTTCCCACAGCCCACACAAGTCCCGGTTTTCCTTCCTCGGTCATCACTTCTTCCGTGGTTCTCGGCAGGGCACGTGAACAGAGGCACAGGCTGCGGGCCCATTTTTAATCTCTTCCAAGCACTGGACAAGGGAATGGAAGGTTTTCTTCACTTACCGTGAATCTTCCTTTCTCGGTGGGTCAGGAGTGGGACAGTCCTTTACAACTGGGATAAGCTCCTCCTCCTCTAGCCGGGTCGGCCTTGAAGCTTGATCCAGGCGGGGGAGGGGCTTGTTCCCTGGGACTCTCCCAGTCTATTCCAAGCCGTGTCACACCCCAAGCAGCTGCCAGAGGAAAAAAGACACACTCCCACCCACCGGGAGAGAGACACCTCCAACTGCTCTAAACCTCCCTCTGAGATTTCCTAATGGAGAAATCTCCAGATTTCAGTCACCTCTGCATTCTACCCATCCATCTTAACCACATATATATCTCTGTCTGAGCAGACAACTAAAAGGGACTACAGATTATCATTATTATCTTTTTTTGTTGCTTTTGCCTCCTGAACTGTCCCCCCCCATCCCATCACATCCCCCCCCCGGTTACTCCAAAGCCGCACCCAATGGGCAGGCAGGACTGTCCCACTCCCAACCCACTGAGAAAGGAAGACTCACGGTATGTGAAGAAAACCTTCCATTCTCCGGTGGTTCAGTGAGTGGGGCAGTCCTTTACATCTGGGACATAAAAAAGCAGTGTGCCCCAATGGAGGGAGTGGCCGGCTTTTCTGATTACAGAGCGTATTGCACAACCCTACGGCCAAAAGCTGCCTCAGCCGAGGCCAACTTATCTATCTTATAGTGCCTGGTGAAAGAATTAACCGATTCCCAGGTGGCCGCTTTGCAAATTACATCCAATGACAGAAAAGACCTATAAGCCGCTGAGATAGCCACCCCCCTTAAGGAGTGCACCGTAATCCCCTCTGGTGGCTCTAATCCCAAGGCCTTGTAGGCCTCTATAATACACCCCCTGACCCACCTGCTTAGTGTCGAGGTGGAAACTTGTGTACCCATGGCCGTTTTCTGGAATTACACAAAGAGAGTATTTGACTATCGCCACAGCTTTGTCCTATCAATATAATAGCTGAGTGCCATGTGTGCATTCAGGCAATGCCATTCCCTCCCTTTCTCATGCTTTGGATTTGGACAGAAGGAAGGCAAATTAATCTCTTCCGTCCTATGGAAAGTGGAGTTTATCTTATGAATGAAGGACAGGTTGGTATGAAGGACCACCCTGTCATTATGGAATATGCATAGTTCTCTATTAACTGATAACGCCTTTAGTTCTGAAACCCTTCTGGCTGACGTTTTGAAGGTTAGTACTTTAAGTGGGCAAGATGCCATAGGCTCGAATGGGGTTCTACAAAGAGCCTTGAGAACAGTATTAAGGTTCCATGTTGGGAACCGATGAAACTGCACAGGTCTTGTTCTGCACAGGTCAATGAGTCGGAGAGCGAGACGAGCGAGAAACTTTTAAAAGTGAGTTCTGATTCCCCACCACCACCTTCAATGGCGTCGGGAGAAATCCTAGACACAAACAAACGGAACTGCGTTCTAAAAGAGACGGGGGGGGGAGGAGAACAGAAAGCACTCAAGTGTGCTAGAGACTTAACTGCATTTACGGATAAGTTTTACACTTGCTGAAGAAGTGTGAAAAAAGCACTCTTTAGTGTAAACAAAGCGGAAAATGGCCGGTGTCCGAGGGAGAGGAACGAAAACGGGGCGTGGTTCTCAGAGTCCGAGGGTAGACGAAGGAGATGTTTTCTCCACACTATCAGAGCTACTCCGGCCCTTAAATGAAAGGCTCGATGGTCTTAACCAGTTAATGGCTGCATCGAATCAAAGCATGGCAAAACAGCAGCAACAGATCACCGAGCTTTTGAAGAAATCGATTCAAACGGATGAAAAGCTCAAAGAAACAGCCCACGACACTAAAAAGTTGAAGAAAAAAGTTGGTTTGATGGAACAAAAGCAGGACCTGCACGAAAGGAAGCTATTGAACCTACAAATGGAAAAATCGAACAAAACTCTTAGATTCCAAGGGGTGAATGAAACGCCAGGAGAAATTTTGAAGGATGTGGCAGCTGAGCTAATCGCCTTATCGCTCGGCAGTTCACTGGCAAAAGGACGTTCCATTTGAGGTCAGACAGAAAAGGAAAGCATATAAAGAGCTTATTTCAACGCTTCAAATCAACCAGATTCAATATGCCTGGCTTTTTCCAGAGGGGGTGCAGTTTAAATACAGAGACAAAAGGGAGAAAATTGACTCGGTGTCCAAAGCGGAAAATTGGTTGAAGCAGTTTTTTGGAGCAAAAGAGGAAGAGCAGCAAGAGGACGGAGGCCAAGTAGCCAGCCCAGATGAGATGGACGGAGAACTATTGGGAGCAGAAGGAGGCACGGCCAGAGAAGCATATGATCTGCGACTGAGAGTTGCCAAGTAACACTTATGACTTAAAAGACTATAGACGAACTGGATGAAGTCTTTATGCACACTGAGAAGAAAATAGACATTTACTAAAATGGACTCACTAATCTCCTTAACTCATTGACTTAAACACAAGCTTTAATTTTTTTTATAACTAACTATGTGCTAACTGTTAAGGACCTTCCTTTCTTGGGTTTTTAGTTATAGTGTGGGGTCTTTTTCTTTTATACTGTCTGTATCCTGGGGTTTGTTATTTTAGTTTGTTATTTTTTTTCCCTCCCCCCCTACCACTTTTTTCTTTTTTTCCACTTTTCTTCTTTTTTTTTTCTCTTTGTAGTTATGTAGGTGTAACAAAAATTAATAAAGCTACCCTGCCTTCAGGGGATTTAAAAAAAAAAAAGAGTTTGACATGTGGGTGTTGCCACAAAGACCTGCCTTTCCTAAGCCGCTGCACAGCTGAGATAGCTGAAACTTGTCTCCTCAGGGTGCTCGTACTAAGCCCTTTGGTGACCCCATCCTGTAGAAAAAACAAGACCTCTTTGACTGGGGCTTTCAGCGGTTCTATACTCTGATCCACTGTCAGCTATGCTGCCATGGGGGTTGGGGAGTTCATTCTGTGTCTTGTTAATTGCTTTTGCATTCCTATCCCTCTTGTTATGCTTGCTGAAACGCATATTTCTACAGATGTGCAGGAGGAGGCCCTCCTGTCTTCCGCCGTCCTCTGAAGTTGGCTCAATTTCATGTTCGTTGCATCGATGACACTGTCTAACCATCTCATCCTTTGCCGTCCCCGTCTTCTTTGGCCTCCAATTTTTCCAAGCATCAGGGTCTTCTCCAGTGAGTGCTCCCTTCTCATTTGGTGGCCAAAGTATTTGAGCTTCAGTTTCATTATCTGGCCTTCCAGGGAACAGTCAGGGTTGATTTCTTTTAGGATTTACTGATTTGATCTTCTTGCAGTCCAAGGGACTCTCAAGAGTCTTCTCCAGCACCAGAGTTCAAAAGAATCTATTCTTCGGCGCTCGGCCTTCCTTATAGTCCAACTCTCGCAGCCATACATGACTACTGGGAATACCATTGCTTTGACCATGCGGACTTTTGTTGGCAGGGTGACGTCTCTAATTTTATCATGCTGTTGAGGTTCGCCATAGCTTTCCTCCCAAGGAACAGGCATCTTTTAATTTCATGGCTGCTGTCACAGTCTGCGGTGATTTGGGAGTGGTATCATCTGCATATCTGAGGTTGTTGATCTTTTCCCCAGCAATCTTAATTCCCGCTTGTGATTCATCCAGGCCAGCATTTCGCATGATGTACTCTGCATATATATTAAATAAGCAAGGTGACAGTATACATCCTTGTCGTACTCCTTTTCCTATGCTGAACCAATCAGTTGTTCCGTATCCGGTTCTAACTGTCGCTTCTTGGCCCTTATACAGGTTTCTCAAGAGACATGTGAGGTGGTCTGGTACTCCCATCTCTTTAAGGACCTGCCATAGTTTGTTGTGATCCACACAGTCAAAGGCTTTAGCATAGTCAATGAAGCAGAAGTAGATGTTTTTCTGGTACTCTCTTGCTTTCTCCATAATCCAGCGAATGTTGGCAATTTGATCTCTAGTTCCTCTACCTCTTCGAAACCCAGCTTGTACTTCTGGTAGTTCTCTATCCACGTACTGTTGAAGCCTAGCTTGTAGGATCTTGAGCATGACCTTGCTAGCGTGTGATATGAGTGCAATTGTGCGATAGTTTGAACATTCCTTGGCATTGCCCTTCTTTGGGATTGGAATGTATACTGACCTTTTCCAATCCTGTGGCCACTGTTGCGTTTTCCAAATTTGCTGGCAAATTGAGTGCAGCACTTTAACAGCATCATCTTTTAAGACTTTGAATAGCTCAGCTGGGATACCATCACCTCCACTAGCTTTGTTGTTAGTAATGCTTTCTAAGGCCCATTTAACTTCACATTCCAGGATGTCTGGCTCGAGGTCAGTGATTATACCGTCGTGGTTGTCAAGGACATCGAGGTCTTTCTTGTATAGTTCTTCTGTGTATTCTTGCCATCTTTTCCTAATCTCTTCTGCTTCTGTTAGGTCCCTACCGTTTTTGTCCTTTATCATGGCCAGCTTTGCATGGAACGCTCCCTTGATTTCTCCAATTTTCTTGAAGAGATCTCTAGTCCTTCCCATTCTATTGTTTTCCTCTATTACTTTGCATTGTTCATTCAGCAAGGCCTCCTTATCTCTCCTTGCTGTTCTCTGGAAATCTGCATTCAGTTGGGTAAATCTTTCCTTTTCGCCTTTGCCTTTCGCTTTCCTTCTTTCCTCTGCTATTTGTAAAGCCTCATCAGACAGCCACTTTGCTTTCTTGCATTTCTTTTTCTTTGGGATGGTGGTGATTGCTGTCTCCTGTACAATGTCACGAACCTCCATCCATAGTTCTTCAGGCACTCTATCTATCAAATCTAGACCCTTGAATCTATTCTTCACCTCTACTGTATATTCATCAGGGATGAATGGCCTAGTGGTTTTCCCAATTTTCTTCAGTTTAAGTCTGAATTTTGGAATGAGTAGCTCATGATCTGAGCCACAGTCAGCTCCAGGTCTTGTTTTTACTGACTGTGGCCAGTCACAATTGAGCTCATCTGTCCCTATTGCATACTGTCTTTTCCTTCTTGACATGAACTGCTGAACTTGACAGTTCTGTTTCGTGGCAAAGAGGTCCAGTATCACTGTTCCGAATGTGTTGCAAACCTGGGAGAAGACTATTTTGTTCAACATCCATTCTGACTGGTCTATCTGCTTTCGGCTTAACCAGTCCGCCAGGACATTGTCTTTTCCTGCCACATGCACCGCTTTCAGTGACTTGAGGTGAACCTTGGCCCACCTGAACAGGCCGCAAGCCTCCTCGTGGAGCGATTGGTGTTTGGTACCCCCTTGCCTGTTCACATAGGCTTTCGCAGTCATGTTGTCCATTTGTACCAGCACATGCTGTCCCAATAGAAAGCTCTTGAACTTCAGTAACCCTAATTTTATGGCCCTGAGTTCTAGGAAATTTATGCTCCTCAATGTTTCCCTTGTGGACCAGGTTCCCTGCATCATCCTCCCCCCTTTTGAGTGTGCTCCCCACCCCCACAGACTTGTGTCTGTCGTCATCACGATTCTCTGTGGGTCTCTTAAAGGGGAGCCCTGTACAAAGCGCAAGGGATCCATCCACCAACCTAGTTGACGGCACAGTCTCTCTGGGAGGTAGAGTACCTTCAACCTCCGGTGTGCTATTGCCTCCTGGTACGGAAGCAAAAACCTCTGCAGGGGTTGGGAGTGAAGTCTTGACCACTGAACAATGTCCTGACAGGACACTATCATTCCTAGTAGCTTGGTTAATGTCAAGAGCCTTTGTTAATGGTCTCCGCAATCCAGGGGCTTAAAAAGCCATGGAAGAGAGAACCCATGTATCGGGGTGGAAGTCTGGGTGGCTTTTTTAGCTCTGGGAAGAAACTTTACTCTTTCCTTTTTAGCCTGCTGTTCCTAAGGGAATGAGCCCCAGGTTCTCTGGGCCTCCCTAGGAACATCCACCGATTCCCCTCTCTTAGGAGAGGTTGAGGACCCAGTTATAGGCTTTCAAACGCAGACTGGGACCCCTGCGGCCAGGAAGAGTGCCAGATTGTTAGCGTCGCCCCACTGCCACTGCAAACGCCGCCACCCCTCCGTAGCGTGTGTCAAACATGAGAGGTCTTTTTCGCTCAAGAGCCAAAGACCTGCAGGGGTCTGCTAGCCAGCTGCGGCTACCAGGGTTCTCCCGGTGCCACTGGCTGCTTTAGTAATGCCGCCGATTGTGACTTGACTTTAAATTTCTTTCTTCTTTTCTTCTTGTTTTCAGGCACCAGAGGAGTGCTGCTCAGCCTCGTCCTGCTAAGTCAGCAGAGCCAGCAAGACTGGGAGAGTCCCAGGGAACAAGCCCCTCCCCCGCCTGGATCAAGCTTCAAGGCCGACCCTGATAGAGGAGGAGGAGCTTATCCCGGATGTAAAGGACTGTTCCACTCACCGAGCCACCAGACCGAGTGGACACTTTGCTGCTGCAGAAGTGCAGAGCCCACCGCATGCAGCACTGAGCAGAAGAAGCCAGACATAAAACAGTTTTTCTAGCCTTTAAACTTGACAGCAGGGCTAAAAAAATTAGGGATGGTGGAACAAGATTCCCAGTGCATGCAAATGGGCTACAGTGCTTTCCCCCTGACCAGAAAAATTAGAATCCTACAAAAAGAGGGATTGCAAACACAGAATGTTGGGGTCCTTCTTAAGCATAGAAAACAGGCTTGCTGGAGGGCTGAGCCTTAAGATCACATGACAGTTTTTAATTCAGCAACAGATTTTTCAAAGTGACAGAGAGAAGGCACCTAGAAATCAGAATGAAGCACAGCCAGCAGTTTTATAAATTAGCAACTTTACCACACTTAAAATCATTTAACTCTCTCATGAACAGTTAGTACCAAAAAAATACGTTTACATGAACTTCTCAGTAGCTTCCAGCCTAACACGTAAGCCAGAAGGAACAGCGTAGCCACGGTTATGTTTCTTCTCAACAGCAGAAGGGCAGTGATGGGTCCCACAGAATAGCAGGTGAGGGGGGGGGGGAGACACACACATTCTCCTTACATTGGGTCACATCTGGAGCCACAACAGGAGACCCAAAGCAATGAAGAGAGGTAGCCCTTTCTTTTGCCCCCACTGCTTCAAGGCAACACAGGAGATGGGCTTCACTCCTGCTGCATATGAGGTGCATGCCCCAACACTGTTCTTCAAGACACGCGTGAGCAGAAGTCCACACTCTCCCTCCGGCCTGCAAGGTCAGGCAACTAGCTCCCTTCCCTGTCTCACCTCGACTTAACCACAGTGATCCATGCAACAGTCACCACCAGACGAGACTACTGTAACTCACTCTATGCAGGGCTACCCTTGAGACTGACCCGGAAACTTCAGCTGGTCCAGAATGTGGCAGCGCGAGTTCTTACCGGAACTCCAGTCAGAGCCCACATCCAGCTGGTGCTCTGCCAGCTGCACTGGCTCCAGATGGAATACCCAATCAGGTTCGCGATGTGGTTTTTAACTTTTAAATCCCTATACAGTCTGGGACCAACATACCTCCGGGACCGCCTCTCCTGATATTAAACACACACACATACCCCGCCAAGACCACTATGCTTCCTGGATAAAAACCTACTGAGGATTTTTGCACCGAGAAGCATTCGGTTCGCCTTGGCCAGAGCCTTTTCAGCCCTGAGTTTGGCCAGATGGAACACTCTTCACAGCTCTTTCACAGTTCCACAGAGCCTGTAAAACAGAGCTGTTCCACCAGGCCTGTGGCCGAGGCCCTTGATTGCGGAGAATGACAACTCCATTTGATGGGCCCTCCTCTCGCTCCCTTCCCCCAGCTTCGAAGTGATTAAACTTTCCCCTGATAAGGTGTAATTGCATTGTTATGTGCCATCTGTCTACTATGACTATGGTTGTACGATAAATATGTTTTTACCTGCCCTAAGGCCTGCAGTAGGAGGGAGGGTGATTTAGAAATCGAATTAATAATAATAATAATAATAATAATAATAATAATAATAATAATAGTAGTAGTAGTAATAGTAGTAATAATAATAGTAATATTTGTTGTGTTAGAGAGTTCTCTTACACTTGTCACACTTGATGTGGAGAAGGGAGTCGCAAAGTTGTGACCGACATGAGGTAAACTATTGATCAAAAACAGGCGAGAGAAGGGATGCTTCTAAAAATGTGGAATTCTTCTTGAACAATTCTAAAAGCAGCAAAAGCAGCAATCACACAACTGATGGAAAGGGAGTTATCCAGAGAGCATAGAGAAGGAGCCAGTCAGGGACAGTTGTCTGAAAGCAAATTTGAGGAGCAGCTTTAGATGGTACAGTGATCAGTGGTGTAACAAGGTATTACAAAACCTGCAATGGATGGATAATTCAGTTGCTTTGAATTGGGCCCCTGCACATTTGGCAGCTGATAGGTCTCTGCAGGGGCCCAATTCAGCTCGCGGCCGTGGCATGGGGAGGACGGCCTCCCACCTCCCTCCCTGCCCCATTTTCCCAAGCCAAAAGGGCCTGGGGAGGGAGGGAGAGGTATTTCCAGCATTCTGGATCTGCATATTCCATTACAAAAATGTCATGTGTAGTTTAGCCCTTTTGACAGATATATGGTAAAACACTGAATTTTTTAAAACATACATTTCAGCATACATTGAATTCCAGTGGTAAGCAGAAAACAACTGATCACTTTTCCTTCTACAGATGCTCAACGCTCTCTCCCCTCCTGCCTTCAACTCGACATTGACTGCATGCGTATCCTTGTTAGAGTTTCACAGCACAAGACCCATTTTCAAGTCACAGTTCCACTCACAGTATCTCAGCATTCGGCTGAAAGGGTTATTCTTGGGCACAGGAAGCAATCAGTAATTCTCAAACCTGACTCGCAAGGCACATTTTTTCTCCAATGAAAGCAGACACACACTTTGCTTATACAGCCAAGCACACCCAAATAATTCTACGCAAGTCACTGCCAGGGTTATCTCCTAAACAGAAGTAGCTGAGTGAAGAGAAATAATTTAGCCAGCTTTGCAGCAGGCAGCATCTTTCAGGGCTGGGTAGTTATGCCATCTCTCTTCCACTGGGAGTTACAAACGATACAAACACAGCAGAGTTACCCACTCCCTCTGGAACAGCCAACCAGAAAGAATCAAGAGCAAAACAGAGAATTAGGAAGATGCAAACCACGTGGACTCCTTTGTGGATGGGTGGTTTGGGCTTTCTGGAACACTGTTAATCCTTTCATTTCTCATGCACATGGCCTCATGCACATTTTCCTTTTATTGCCTTAGAAGCTCATTGACTAACAAATCTTGAGCAGCAGAAGATTCTCACTCCTCATTGTTTGGACATGAGGGCTGAAAGGACTGGAACAAACTTTGCTATTGCCAGAGTGATCTTAGGAGCCTTCTCACTAAGCAAAGGAGACAGAGCTCCCAGGGTGTAGGGAGACGGTACCGATCAATTAGTGGCTTAATATAATGCTCCTCAAGAGGTCCAACATTAACAAAAATGTTAGAATACTGAAATGCTTATTTGATAGTAAATATAACACCAGAGAGAAGAACCTGTTGACACTGCAAATTACGTCAAGGGGGGTACAGTACCCTTTTGCATACTTACCAGTGTATCTGTATGGGAATACTGAGACCCCTTTTCCTTGAAGGGCTTCACTATCAGTTTGCCAGCAGAAAAGAGGGGTGTCGAAAAATATTTATATACGGACACATCTTCATTACTGAAGAAAAGCAAATGTGAACGGCCGCTGTTGACACATTCTGTTATAAAATTGGAAAACAAGTATTCAGAGACAGTTCTAGATCCATCCATACATATTCTGCCCTGGCGCAATTGTTACCCAAGATAGATTACGCCTCTACTTTATTGTCACAATGCCACAGGAGATCCAGCAGCAGAATGAGGGGACTACACTATTTTGGACAAGAATACTGTGGTAAGACACAGGATAAAAGAATCTGATTGATCACCACAGTTTCTGAATGTTCCGGCAGCAGGGTACGTTTGTATATGCTTGAAAGAGAAAACTAAGCCTCTGAAAAGGTTCCCATCACTTACCTTGAAGAACTTCTTGCTTTGAGGCTGCATCAAATACATGAGCTGGCTCTGAGGGATCTTTTAAGGTGGCATGTCCGTTATTCAGCATATTCTCTGCAAGACAGAAGACCAAATGAGGAAAATGGGACTCCAGATTGCTACTGCCACAAGCATGGAGAAAAATACGGAAGTGGCTCCAACATGGTGAGTCTGCAGTTTGATGGGCAAATCAGCAACAAGAATTTGTTTTATGTATGTACATTATCCAGAAGACCCAAACTAGAAGCAAAAACCAGAGTGCCATAAACGTATGCCATTCAAAAGAAACCGTTCTTTTCAGTTAAACCCCGTCCAAGCCTATTTTAAAATTCTCCTGGTCTGACTGCTTCTGAACAACTTGTCTAAGTCTTTGAAAGAACAGATATTTTCAACAACAAAAACATTGTTCAGAGGAATGAACAGTGTACCTCCATAGCAAACCACTTTCTGACAGGTACTGGAGTTAGAAGCTTATCCCAATGGACAAATCCACAGCAGATACCTTGTTTGTCTACAACACCCTAGACAAAGAAATCAGCCTCTCACAAGTAGTGGAGTACTGTGTGACTGAAGAATGTCTTTCAGTCTTTAATACTCAAGAGACTATCATGAAAGTGTAGAAATCAAAGTTAGTAGAATGTTTCAACCTAATAACATTTCAATATATCAGCTATCCTGCTGCTTTGGTGGATATAGAGTCCATCTGTAGGTTTACTATGCCATCTTGTAAAGAGCAAAAGAAATGAATGCTACCAACTTTACATGTACAGATTATGACAAAAAAAAAGTGTGTGTGTGTGTGTGTGTTCATGCTCCTGGCATTCAAAAGCAAAGAAAGGCTTTGGTGAAACATTTAGAAGCATTAGAAATATCTAAAATTCAAAAGGATCTTTTATTTTTAAAACAAAAATACTGGCATAGAAACTCAAAGTCCCTAAGACTTCTTTCATGGAAGGTTAAAAAAAAAGTTTCATAGAATCACAAAGTTGGAAGGGTCCATAGAGGCCATCTAGCCCAACCCCCTGCCCAATGCAGGACCATCCTAAAGCATCTTTGACAAATATTCATCCAGCCTCTTCTTGAAAGCTGCCAGTGAAGGGGAGCTCACCGCCTCCCTAGGCAGTTGATTCCACCTTTGAACCACTCTGACCATGAAAACGTTTTTCCTAATATCCAGCCGATACCTTTCTGCATGTAATTTAAACCCGTTGCTTCAGGTCCTCTCCTCTGCTGCCAACTGGAACAGCTCCTTGCCCTCCTAAAAATGACAGCCTTTCAAATATTTAAAGAGAGCAATCGTGTCCCCCCTCAATCTCTTCTCCAAAGTAAACATTCCCAAGAAGTCCCTCAGCCTTTCCTCGTAGGGCTCCAGACCCCTGATCATCCTCGTTGCTCTCTTCTGCATCTTCTCGATTTTGCCCACATCCTATTTGTAGTGAGGCCTCCAGAACTGCACACAGGAGGACTCCAGGCGTGGCCTGACCAAGGCAGTATACAGAGGAGCTATGACCTCCTGCGATTTCGATGCTATGGCCCTTTTAATACAACCCAAGACTGAATTCGCCTTTTTACCACCACATCACACTGACTGTTCATATTTAGTTTACAGTCCACTCTTACCCCAAGATCTCTTTCGCATACACTACTCCCCAGAAACGTATCCCCCCATCCAGTATTTGTGCTTGACATTTTTGTAGCCCAGATGTAATACTGTGCATTTATCTTTGTTGAATTGCATCCTGTTTGTAACTGCCCACTTCTCCAGAGTATTCAGGACTAGGCCCCCCCCCCACGAAGGGCACAGCTCCAACGCAGCTGCCAAGGACAGACTCCCTCAGGGCGGGCCAGAACAACACCCCCAAGACCACTGATGCGACTGCCAACAGGAACTGCATAGCAATCATTCCCTGGCCGAATGGCAGCCCACCTCAAAGGGGACCCAACATGGAGCTGGAGACAGGCCCCACGACCAGGGCCCCCGAAGAGGGCACCAGGGATGGGGGCACCACTCGCACCTCTCCCACACTCACCTGTGGGCATTTGGCTGGATGAGACCAGCCGTCTGCGGCACCGCCCGAAGCCGACAGGCGGGAACACTGAGGAGCCTGGAAGAAGGCAGGGCAGCCAGGACTCACCTGACAGCGGCACCGAGACGCATGAGCCTGGGGAGGCCCCTGGGATGCCGAGGAAGAGGCCCCCGAGGGACTGAACTCCACCAGCGAGGACGCGGGGGCCCGCCCTAACCTGTAAGCGGGATCAAGGCCTGACCACCCGGACGGCAGAGCACCGGACGAACCAAAGGGAGCCAAGAAAACTGGAAGGACATCCTCAGGAGCCGCACAGGGTGGAGGGGGAGGTGAAGGGGCGGAGCTCAGGTTGGGGTAGTGGTAATAAAAGCGGGAGAAACTACCAGAGCCGGGGAGGAGAAGCGGAGTGGCCAAGTGACAGAGATAGGAGCTCTGAGAGAGAGAGCCCTGAGTCACAACGCAGCCAGAACTCTGTGAGGGTGTGACTCCCAAGTCAGGTGAAGTAACCCAGGAGCCGCCCTACACCTGAGGCTCACGGTTATCCTCCAGCCAACTGTCTCCAACCCGTGTCCGAGGGATCCTAGGCGTGGCTGCGAAGGCCCAGTGTCACACACTTCTTGTTGAATTTTAACTCTATCTTCTTGGGTGTTTGCTACTCCTCCCAATTTGGTACCATCAGCAAATGTAATGAGTTAGCCCTTCTACCCCTTCATCCAGATCACTGATAAAAATATTGAAAAGTACTGGGGCCAAAACTGAGCCCCACGGCACCCCGCTAGACACCTCCCTCCAATCTGATGAAATGCCATTGACCACCACTCTTTGGGTGTGGTCCTCTAACCAGTTTCCTATACACCGAACTGTCCTATAGTCCAGTCCACAATCTTCCAATTTGCCCATCAGAATGTCATAGGGAACCTTATCAAAAGCTTTACTGAAATCCAGCTAAATTACATCACCAGAGTTCCCACAATCCAGTACGCTCTTCACACAATCAAAAGAAGGAAACCAGGCTGGTCTGACAAGATCTGTTGGGGACAAAACCACACTGACTTCCCCGGATCACTAAGTGGTCCTTCCGATGCTTACAGATTGATCCCTTTAAAATCTGCTCTAATATCTTCCCAGCAACAGAAGTCAGACTGATCAGCCTGTAGTTTCAGCCAGATATATGAACTTCATCAAAGACACACAAGGTGAAATTCTTTCCACCTCAAAGGATACTATAAACTCTTTTGTAAATTTTTATAAAGAGCTGTATAAGTCTAGTAATGCATCCAAAGACTGCATTACAGCTTATTTATGTTCACATTCTGTTATCAAGAACATTTCAGAAGAACACAGAAATTATTTGGATCAACCCAATACTACCCAGGAAGTAACTGACACCATCAAGGCACTGAAAAATAATAAATCATCTGGCAGAGAGGGCTTCCCTGCCAAATTTTTTAAAAAAATTTGTATTATTAGCTAGTTTGTTAGCGGACACTTATAATTATATCTTAGTTAATGGAAAAATGCCCCAAATGTGGGAAAGTACAAACATAATTGTAATCCTAAAAAAGGATAAAGACCTTACCAACCCGAAGTCATACAGACCCATCTCCCTTCTTAATGAAGACACTAAAATATTCACAGCCATTCTAGCTAACAGGTTAAACCACTTTATCACCGATTATATCCACTCAGACCAATCAGGTTTCATGCCAAATAGAAACCTAACTGATAATACACACAAAACTTTGAATTTAATAAATTAATGTAAAATTAAACATAATGAAGCACTTATTTTCGACAGCCTGGAAACTTCATAACTAAAAACCTTATTAAGCCGAATGGGCTTTGGAGACAAATTTTTATGAGCTATCCAAACTCTTTATTCAGTCCCAAAAGTGCAAGTCAAAATAAATCTGCACTCTGAAGATGTCCTGCTTTCTCGAGGCACAAGACAGGGTTGCCCCCTTTCACCTCTCTTGTTTGCAGTCTCTGTAGAGCCTCTGGCTATTGCAATTAGGTAAAATCTCCAGATTAAAAGCATACTTATCAATGATAAAAAATTTAAAATCAGCCTTTTTGTGAATGACACAGTAATGTGTATCACAAACCCAGAGACCTCGCTCCTTGCCACTGAAGAAATGATCAACAAATTTAGTGACGTCTCAGGACTAAATATAAATCAAGCTAAATTAGAATTCTACCCAATAAATCTATCATTGAACTCTATTAATCTGAATAAAGTCATATTACAGTGGAGCAAATTAAATTTATCCTGGATGGAAAGAATCAACATGGTGAAATCATTTATTTTCCCAAACTTTTTATTTTATTTTAGTGCTATATCTATCCCTATCCCCAATAAAGTTCAAAGTCATTTATTACGGTATTACACATGCATGAAACACTGAATAAAATATACTACAGTCATTGCCCAAAATTGTTAAAAGTTTCAAATAAAACTATAATACACTTTGTATAAGAAATTGTAAATAAAATTCCAATAATACATATGGATATGAGAGAAGGATTTTAACCTTTAAGACTTCAAACTTATAAATATATATATATATTATATTGGCTTATGTTGTATTTTATGTTTCCTTACTTTCTTAAATGTTCAGTCGAGTTTTGCAGGCTGCTGCACAGAATTTCACACAAAGTGTAGTCACCTGCGGGTTTTCTCCCAGGAGCAACATTTTAACATATCCCGGATTTGAACACCCAGGGTTTCTATTGAGCAGGGGGGAGATAAACTTTGAGCGATTCATTTTATTAAAAGGGCAGTAAAGGAGAACATGATCTGTTGTTTCTGACTCACCACTGCCACAGGGGCGTGATCTTTTATTCAAAGGATTTTTTTTTTCATATCGCCCTGTTACTACCACTGTTGGGAGGTCTTGCCATCTAGCGAGAGTGAATGCCCTCCGATGGCTTGGGATCTCCAGCTGAAATAGGTACTCTGCTGGGGCAGTGACTTGAACATATCTGACTCATTGTGAAGGTAGAAAGGCTGGTGACCTTGCTACACCACACTGCACCACACTAAGATGTTTTGCTTTAGCAAAGCTTTTGATTGCCCAAGTCCCATTTTCAAAATCAAGTGAGGAGAAAATCCCATGTTTGCCAAACTATCAATTATTGCCTTCTCCCATGCAGATTGAAAGCTGTCACTAAGAATAAGGGGGGTTAGCCCCTTAGGGGCGAGGTTTAACTTTAGCCATAGATCGATGGAGGCTAGGCACACCCTGATACTTTAATCATGCCTCTCTCCAATCTCAGATTTGCATTTGAGACCCATCTGGGTAATTGAAGAATTCTTCTTAGGAATTCTGATTGTACTAAAGGAACAAAATAGGATTGTGGGGGCCTATAAAGGCTACATATAACAATACAGAGCTCTTTGATATATATTTTTCAATCAAATGCGGCAAGACCAAGCAATGGTTTAATATGGCTCTTCCTGCCCTGAAACCTGTCTGTTCTACAATTATATTTTCTTGTTCCAGTCAGCACTTAAATTTCTCCAGCAGACGGTTTGCATAAACTTTACTGATAAAGCTGAGCAGGCTAATAAGTCTGTAATTTGCAGGATTGTCTCTCTTCCCTTTCTTGAAGAAGGGTATTACAATCGCTTGTTTCCAGTCTTCGGGTATGTGACCAGTAGTGTATGTAGGAGGAAAGCGATGCCAGGATTGGTGCCCACCAATCTACATTGTTTTTCAAGAGCTTTGGTGGTATGCGGTCAATTCCAGGAGCCTTTCCACCTTTAAGTTAATAAGTGATTTGATTTCTTGCAGAGAGACAGGTGGCCATTCAGTCAGATTTTCTATCACAGAAGGTGGGAATTCTTGAGATGGTCCGTCATAGATCTTTTGGAAGTAGATTTCCCAATCTCAAGCCACAATCTGAGAGTCCAAGGGCGATGAATATTTAAAAAGGTGATTCGTTGTCATTTTCCAGAACAAGGTAGTATGAGCCTGTCCCAGGATATTTTTATATAGATTTTCTTTTTATTGGCAATAAGTTGTCTAAATTGTTTCTTATGTTTGGCAAGATGTTGGCGGGACTCCAAGCTGTCGATTCAAGAGGTTTTCTTATAATTTTTTTCAAAAACGGTAAAAATCCTTAAATAATTTTATTTGGAACAATTAAAAAAAGATAGTTGGTTTTAAGGTATTGCATAGACCCTCCAGACTTGGGGGCCTTGACTTACCTGACCTTAGACTTTATTATGAAGCAACTATTTTTAAAACTTAGTAATGCTACTAAACTCTTAACTTTATATTGACTGGATAATTATAGAACAAACATCTGTAAGCTCCAGAAAGATCATAGATATAATTTGGAATAAACATTCAGAGAGACCATCTTCAATTAAACAGAATACCCTCCATATCTGGAACTACAGAAATCTAAATTAGCCCCCTCTATATCTCCGCTCTCATCTTTCCTTGCACAGAGATGGTTCCCCCCTGGGGAAGCTGACGACTCATTTCATTTTCATCATGGAAAGATTTCAAGCTTTATCGTTTGATAGACATAACCCACAAGGGGCATATTATTGAGAAATCCAAATTAGAAAAAAACTTTTGAAGCCAGGATTCCATAGTTTCAGCATTTTCAAATTAAACATTTATTAGAAAACATAGGTTGCTTACCTCTAACTGATTATCTTCAAGTGGTCATCTGTGCATTCACACTCTTGGGACTCCAGGCGCCTACACCGACCGCGAGCGGTGACTTCTAAGCCCCAAAGAGGATCCTTCATGCCCCCTTCCCTGCGCATGCCCAGGAACTCCACCGCGCATGCTCAGAGTGGGGCACAGAGATCCCACCAGTTCCTTCTGACCGCTGTCCAACCCATGCAAGACTGTAGGCTGCCAGCGGAGGGGAAGGTCGGCGGGTGCTGTGAATGCACGGATGACCATTTGAAGATCATCAGTTACAGGTAAGCAACCTGTTTATCTTCTTCGTGGTCTCTGTGCTTCGCACCCTTGGGAGAGTAGCAAGCTCTCACCTCCCTGGTGGCAGGTGATGGCAGCTACTCAGTCGCACATCGTTTGGAGAACAGCTCATCCCACTGAATCACAGCTCCTGGCTCAAATGTCTAAGGCATAGTGCTTGATGAATGTGGTAGGTGTCACCCAAGTCACAGCTCTGCAGATCTCCTGCAAGGGGGTACCCCTGAGGAAGGCGGTGGAAGTGGCCAATTCCCTTGTGGAATGTGCCCTGACCGGGCCTGGAAGCAGATGTTTAGCCAGGAGGTGACATAACTTAATCATCTCCGCTATCCATTTCGACAATTATTGAGTCAAGATCCCGAGCCCCTTTTTATGTTCCACGCAGGAAACGAAAAGGTGAATATCCCTATGCAATGCTTTGGTTCTGTCCAAGTAGAACAAGAGAGCTCTCCTAACATCTAGTAGATGGAGTCACCTCTCTGAATCGGACTTCGGGTCAAGAAAGAAGGTAGGTAAGGAGACTTCCGCTTGAAGGTGAAAATCTGAGATGATTTTTGGGAGAAATTTGATGTCAGGGAGTAATGATACTCCTTCCCCATGGAAATGGAGATAAGGTGGGTCGCACCTAAGTGCCCGCAGCTCACCCACTCATTTGGCAGAGGTAATGGCCACCAGAAAGGCTGTTTTCCAGGATAGCAGCTGAAGGTTGCACGTGGCCATAGGTTCAAAGGGTCATTGAGTTAAACCATGGAGAATTAGGAGTAGGTCCCACGCAGGGGTGGGTTCCTTCACTGGGGGGTAGAGACGGAGCAGGCCCTTCAAAAAGCGTTTAGTGTCTGGGTGGGTGAACACAGAGGAGCCATCTGTGCGATTGTGGTAGGCTAAGATGGCGGCAAGGTAGATCCACAAAGATGAATGACTCATGCCCCTATCCACCAGAGTGAGCAGGTAATTAAAGATGAGAAAAAGGCCTGCTGTTGCCAGGGAGGCCCCGTGGTCCCGGGCAAAGGACTCAAACGTCACCCACTTGTAGGTGTAGGACCTCCTCGTGGACTGTTTTCTACTATTTATCATGACATCCCTCACCCTTTGGGAGAAAGAGCCTAGGTGATCCTCCACACCGTCAGTTTTAGATGGGGAACATCGTGATGGACGACTTTCCCCCAGTGAGAGAGAAGGAGGTACGGAACAGGGGGGAAATAATGAATCTCCCCCTGGGATAGATGGAGAAGGAACCAGGATTGACATGGAGTGATGAGGATGCACTCTGGCCTCTCCCTCAGGATCTTGTTGGCAACCCTGGTGACGCGTGGAATTGGGGGAAACATGAATAGAAAACTGTCCAACCAAGGGATGAGTAGGCCGTCTGCCAACGACAGCAAGTCTATGCCCCCCCCCCCGGCAACAGAAATTCGGGCATTTCCCAGTGTGCCTCATTGTGAAGACATCTATGGTCGGGTATCACCACCTGTCGAATACTGGGTGGTGCAGGTGAGTCCAATCATTTCCCATTCGTGCAACTTGGCACTGCCCCTGCTCAGGTGGTCTGCTTGAGTGTTCTGCTCCCCTGGCAGGTGTGTAGCTATCAGGAGGCATAGTCTTTTGGATACTGTCCTCCCCTGATGGTCCTCGCTCCTGTCTCCTGAACTTTATACATGTGGTCCAGCTGTCATGAGGATATAGGGGTAGATACGGGTTTGTCCCATGGTTGTTTTGCAGCTTGAAGCATGACTGTGGTCATGGGAAGGGCTACAGCCGCTGATGTGTCAAGCTGCACAGTGTCAAAGACCATATTGGTCACATCTGGACATGAGTGGACAATGGAGAGACCTAATATGTGTGCCTTCCTTTTTACAAGTTCTCCATACGATTTCAAATCTTCGGATGGAGAAATGGGTAAGTCTTTGGCAGAATGAGTAGGAGGCAATGGCTCCAACTCTGGAGTGTGATGCACTGAGTCATCATCATCAGAGTCCCTTCCTCGGGCACTATGGTCGGTGTCCAAAATTTCCAATTCAGTCTGCAGGGGAGTTACTGATGACTTGGGTTTGATGTATGTTGATGCCGATGGTCCTATTGGTATCAACAGGGTTTGCTCTGTCAGATTCGGCCCTGGCTTCTGTCAGTGTCATAGTGCCGATATCGGAGCATCGACTGGTTTCTTCGATGTCGCTCGGTGGGGTGAACTGGAGTGATAAGAAAATGCGGAACGTTGATCCCAGTGTGATGGTCCTCACATCTGGAGCCACAGAAAGGGGGGAGGATAGGCACCATATAAGAATTGGAGTTGCCTCTGATCCCATGGCAACATTGGCGGTACTTGCCACTGAGGTGGTTGAGCATCGTGGATGGCACCTGGCTCTCACAAGCACCTTGCGATCGATGGCGATGGGTGCCAGTGGTGGGGAGCGGGTGCCAGTGGTGGAGAGCTGTTTCTGCTCATTGAGCCCAATGAGGAAGAGCAGTGACAGCTTCTCTGAGTGAGATCAATCTCATCAACCTCAGTCTCAGAAACGCTGAGAGATTGTGACGCAATGTGGTGGGGTTTCAATACCCGGGAGTTCTCCCGATCCGTCTGTTGTTGAGTCAGTGCCGATTGGATGGAGATCGGGTCCAGTGATCATGACACAGCCTCCGCATCTGTATGGTGATGCATTGCGTCCTGTGTAGGGCTTGTAGCTCGGTGCGGCTGGCTAGGGTGTGTCTCTTTGCCCTTGTCCAGCACATGGACCTTCTTTTTGTGCTTCTTCGCAGGAGAATCCGAGGAGGACTTTACGGTCAAGCCCAACCTTTTCGATGTCAACACCCTGAGATCAGGAAGGGTCGACGTCGATGGCTTCAATGGAGTAGAGTGTCGAGCCAGTCACAGCAACTGGTTGGTCGATCCCTTGGCCAGTACAGACTTAGTAGCCATTGTAGGTGGGGCCAGGGCCGATTCCAAGAGTGCGGCTTGCAAGCGAGCGGCTGTTTTTCTTGGTCTGCTTTGAGAACTTAGCACAGTGGGAGCAAGTGTCTGTCCTGTGAGCCTCACCTAGGAGCAGCAAGCACAGGGAGTAGCCATTGGTTGGAGCTAGTTTGCTCCCACAGTGGGAACACCGTTTGAAGAACCCCCGCATAGACTAAATAGTAAGTTCTTTCTTTTTATTTTTTATTTTTTGTAGGGAGAAGAACTGAGCTGAAGAAAGGGAGAAATTCACCAAATAGAGCAATGAAGAAACATCCTATTCACGTGGTGGTCAGAAGAGAACTGGCGGGATATCTCTGCGCCCCACCCTGAGCATGTGTGGTGGAGTTCCTGGGCATGCGCAGGGAAGAAGGCGCAAAAGATCCTCTTTGGAGCTTAGAAGTCACCACTCGGGGTCGGCGCAGGCGCCTGGAGTCCCAAGGGTGTGATGCACAGAGACCACGAAGAAGATTCTAACAACACCTATAACAGAATTTGAAGGTATACTTTAAAATGACACAGGACATATCTCAAAAATCTACAAAATCTTAATTAATTTGGAGAGCTCAAGATCACGCCCTTGTCAAAAGGCTTGGCATGACAACTGTAAACTAGTTTTTACTGACTCACAATGGGAAGTTATATGGCAATAAAAAATGTTCACAACCAATATAATTAATATACTAACACAATCTTTAACCTTTTTACCAGATGGTATTTGACTCCTGTTAAAATACACTATATTGCTCCTAAATTTCAACCTTTGAGTTGGAAACAATGTGGTGAAATTGGTACTTTATACACTGTTGGTGGAATTGTGATCATCTTAGAAAATTTTGGCAAAAGATTATAGCTCACAGAAAATGCATCACAGGATATGCAATTCCTGAAAAACCTGAGCTCATTTTGCTAAATTACTGGAAAGATCGATCTATCCTGGCCATTTGCAGAGATGTGAAGGCAGGATACAAATAAATTGTGTAAACAAAACCCATAATTACAGATGGCTGCACATTCTGAGGTAAGACCTTTTTTCATCCAACTTGAAGTGAGGATGAAGGAAGAAAGCAGGGGCTCCTGGTTTTCGAGGAAAATCACCCTTATGGCCGTCTTCCCCTGGCCTGACAAAGGCCTTCTGGGAGGAACAAAACTCCTGCCTGGGAGGGAGATTTCCAGGAGGACTACACAAGTCATTCTGGTGGTCCTATGGAAAACCTTCTGAAAGGGCAGGATTTGCTGTGCAAATGGCCTGAGGTGTTTCAGTGACAGCTACTACTGCAATGTCCCTGAGGGCCTGAGGACAGTGACTGATGGTGCCTCAAGGAATCAGAGGGGGCTGGGACTTGGACCAGGCTGAGGGCAGAGGGAAGGGCAGGTAACTGGCCCTTGGGGCCACAGTTTTAGCACCGGCACTTCCGGAACCCCCCACTGCTTAGGAATCACAGGTCCTTCTGGCAGCACCCACTGGTGAAAGTGATGACTGGGGGCGGGTGTGTGTGTGGCAGACTGACTGGAGGGCATCTGCCTATCCACAAGCCAGATCTGTTTACCTAGGAGTTCAGAAATGGCCTTTAATGTCCAGCCAGAATGCCACAACCAGGGTACTGGTTCACAGAGACTTCTGTGCTCTTACTACTAGGTTGAAAAATCCATGGGCCACTAGAGGGAGATAAGAACTACTTTCACCACCTTCGTGTTGAGGTCAGCCGATACGAGGAAAGCTCTCTACAACCGGTCTGAGGTGCTACTTCTACCAAGAGACCATAGGGCTGATGCCTGCTCATCGGCTACACACAGTCACTTCACCGGAACCCCCAGGTTAGGAGGCCCATCATGCCGTCTTGTACTGCTGCCCTTGATAGCCAAGCGAAAAACACCCCTGAAACTCAGAGCAGATGCAGGGACAACCTCTGCTGCCCCTTTACCAAGTGGGGCTGGTCCCTACAGTTATGCGGATCTTAGGATATACACAGAAGCCAAGCGATTACTTGCTGTTTCCCAGCTCAGCATTTCAGCCTACCCTGACTCTGATGCTAGACCGGGGCAAGTGCCACAAAAGGAAACGGGGGGGAGGGGGGGTTGCTTCTTCTTTTTTTTAAGGGAAGAGATTCTTTTTCTGCAAAAAGGGACATTTAAGTTGTTAGAGTCAATCTTTTATCCTGCTGCCCTCTTCTCTTGAGAAAGAAAAGGAGCAGAGTTGCAAATTCAGGGCTTGCATCTATCCAACTGACCATGGAGATTTCTACAAAACTAGTTAACTCCAATAACATAATCTCAAACCTCTGTAGCAGTAACGGAGAAATACTAAAAAGATGTAGAGACTTCCATACCCAAGTCCATCTTTGTGGGTTGTTTTATCCTATTAAGTTTATAGGGTTCTTTCTCTTTAGGCGATATGATTCCACTGGCTACCAGCCCGCCTGAAACAAAACAGAAGTTATAGAATCACTTGTGCATAATCAGCTCTAAAAAATTGTTAATGAAGGCAAGCAGAACAACGTGGCATTAGAGCAGCAACATGACCAAGAGCAGACCAAGCATTTTGGGCCCTGTGGCTTGGAGGGCAGAAGCTGTTCTACTGGCTGGCAAACCAACGAAAGGTGATTAGAGACACTGCAGAGCAGACTTCAGAACCTGCTCCTTCGTGAGAAATACAGTCTTGTCCAGAACAAGCTGAATCCTCAATTCTTTTATCAGATGGTTATCAGATGTTTGATTGTGCTTCAGTTTACTGGTCCACATCCAATCTACTGCCGCCTTCAAACACTCTGGGTGGAAACCATGTTTGCCAATTATTTCACAGCCCTACAGATACTCCTACAGCTTAAAAGCAGAACTATTAATGGTAGCCTAAGAACTGGGCTAGATATTAAAGCAATATGGTAAGTGAACTGACACACACACACAAAACACGCAGACATGCAAACAAAACTTGCCTGATGGAAAAACTCTCGTTGCTGTGGTTGAACAGTAATGCAGAAGCACACAGCCCTGAGATCAACCAAAGAAAGCCGCATTCCCTTCAATAATGAAAGTTACAACCTACTCATGGTGACTCCATCCACAGGGTTTTCAAAGCAAGAAACGTTCAGAGGTGCCTTGCCATTGCCTTCCTCTGCAGAGTAACACATGTCTCTCTTGGTGGTCTCCCATCCACGTACTAACTGTGGACAACCCTGCTTAGCTTCCAAGCTCTGATGAGATCAGGCTACTGGCACCCTTCAAATCCAAAGTGGACTAGGCAGCAACCTTTTTCAGGGCTACAAATAACAGGCATATAACCCCTTCACCACTTATGAAAATGGCACGAGTTCTATAGCATCCTTCAATAGAGACAAGGAAAGGCTATCAAAACATGGTTGGATAGCTATGAATTCAGCTGAGGGAAGGACAGTGAATAGGGGAGTGCATTCGGTTTATCCTAGCCAACTCTCCCCCCCAAAAAAAACTTTCCAGTATTTTTCAGGTATTTTCTCAGCCAGACATCAAGTGGGCTGCTGATTCAGCTATCCAAAAATGGCCACACCGAAAAATCCCAAAAATACTTGGGATTTTTCGGGTCCAGTGGATAGCAGGCACTTAAACGAACTGTCCCTTTAAATGCCTGCCTTCTCCAAACAATATGACTCCATGGCTAGTAAATCATACCTTCGGAGCTCACTGGTTGAAGAGTCGCATAGCTTGGAGAAAGCAGGCAGTTAAAGGGACAGTTCCTTTAAGTGCCTTTTGCTTTCTCCATTGGAAACAATAGAGGATGGGGGCACCTTCTTCTGGGGCCGACAGAATTGGGTCCCCAGGTCCAATCCTTTGGAAACTTGGAGGGGGATTTGAGGACAGTCTTCAGCAGCTATGCTGCAAATTTGGTGCCTCTACCACAAAAACCACCCTCCCAAACCCCAGATACCCCCAGATCAATTCTCTGTATAGGATATAATAGACCCCCCCCCCAAAATTGCCAATCCCGATTATTTCCCAGGTTCAATATACCCGAACCCAAAAAATGCTGATTTTTTCCCTTGCACATCCCTAGCAGTGAACTCCATGGTACAACCTGTCCATATAATGGTGACAACCTACTTGTCTTGAGTAGCACAGTCCCAATCCTCAAAGGTGCCATCTAAGCATGGGGTGACACGGAGGCAGAATAGGGAAGACCAGCGACTCAGTAATGCCCTTCCTTGTGCCTACAAGTCCCCCTTCTGCTACTTTGAGAGAAGAGTGCTCCAGCCAGGACTACTCAGCTCTGCTCTCCTCAGTGTTTGGGGCAAGTGAATCAGACTTATCCCGGATCACCAAGTTGTTCTTTAGATATGTTGTTGAAGGCTTTCACAGCCGGAGTTCATTAGTTGCTGTAGATTTTCTGGGTTGTGTGGCCATGGTCTTGGCATTGTAGAACCTGACGTTTCGCCAGTAGCTATGACTGGCATCCTCAGAGGTATAACACAGAAAGATGGAGTACTCTCTGGGTCAAGGTGAGAAGAAAAATGGTAGGCAGGTAATTCTTCTTCTTCTTCAGGTAATTTCTATCTACTCCAGAAGGTGGGGTGGGGCTGAGTCATTGTAGGAGTTCCCCAGGCTATGAACATGCTAATGGAGAAGCTTTCCTGAGGAGGTTCTTTTGTATATAGATTGTTTCCTGAGGAGGGTTTCTCCTCCATATACAAAAGAACCTCCTCAGGAAAGCTCCTCCATTAGCTTTTTTCAATGCCCAGTACTCTCCTGGAGAGAGAGTTCTGGCAAGGGACATTTGCTGGCAGAAGGAGAGGGGGTGGTGACCCACCCAGCTGTGCTATAGCCTTGTCCCGAGGCAGAATGTTTTCGGAGCCCAGACGAGATGCAAGTCACGCCGAGCGCAAGAGGGGGTCTAGTCGAACCGAGCGGAATCCAAGAAGAGAGAAGGCTCAACAGGAGGAGGCTTAACGAAATTAAGTATAATATAAAACAATTTATTTCCTACCCTAGTTGATCTCTCGAGGGATTTGTGCAGAGGAAATCTGAGTGAGAGTGAAGTGTGTGAGGTGGAAATGCCGAAGGGAAAGGAGAGGAAAAGAAAGAGGGTTGGGGCTTCCCCGAAGTGGCTACAGAAAAGCAAAACAAGGAAAGTTTCAGGAAGAGTGTCTGAATACAGAAAAGGTCCTGCCGCTGAGTGTCCATATGGATCTAGAGCCGCTGACCGGGACAAGCGGCAGAGATCGAGCATTTTGAACGTGTTCTGAGCTAGGTTGTATGACCAACAATGAACAGTGAGTCGGGTTAAAGCGAATACGAGAATTTTTTTTAAAAAAGCTACGCCCTGGGAATGGCGAGAAAAATGAGCGGGGGAGGGGCCCCTCCCATGCACATGAACTAAATAATGAAATACTAAGGGGGGAGCAGAAAAAAAAGCGTTGAAATCTGTTTTAAGAGACTTACCAGAGCACGGATAAGCGTATGGGCGAATTTCAGAGACTTCAGCAAGTTGAGCGCTGGGCTCATTTGTTCCCCGACGAGGAGCAACAAGTGGATTTCATTGCTTCCCGCTTGCGGGGTGCGGTGACTACCTGGTATGTGGGCCTCTACGACCTGGAGGTTGTGGAATTGGGAATCAACCCCTCCGTGGTCTCAGGACTGGACGCTGACGTGGTCCAGTTGGCCGACCCATTAGTCTTTACCCAAATGGATTGGTCCCCGATGAAAGAGCCCTGTAGATTTGAGACTGTACCGTTACACATGGGGGCCGGGGATCATTGGGAAGAACGGACTTTTATTGTGTCCCCGGGGGCTAGATTTCCCCTGGTGTTGGGAAACCCGTGGCTCCATGGGCATGATCCCTATATTCTGTGGGGTGACAGGATTATCAACTTAATCTCCCCCAAGTGCCAGAGCCATGTGTGGAACACGAGGTGGGGGATGGCTCCTGACAGTACCCAAGTGCGGGCGTGTTTAGCTACTGAGGACCTCGCTAAAATTCCTCTGGAGTATAAAGATTTAGTCCGGGTTTTCCCCATGCTATTAATCAAAGATCTCTTAGCCGAAGTAGCTAAGGGAAAGATTTTCTCCAAACTTGATTTAAGGGACGCTTACTTTCATGTGCGCATATGAGAGGGGGACGAATTCATAACAGTACAGATTTAAACATAATAAAGCCGTCCAAAGATTATATAGAGATACATGATATATTAACAAGATTATATTGCACACCAGTCAAACTGTACTGTTTCTTTATCCCTTAATGGTATACTCTACGTGAAAGGTGCAATCACATGACCAGTTTAACTAATTATAAAGCTCCAACTTTTTAAAGTTTACCCACACTGCTTTTTACTTATGAATGCTGTGGCAACACAATCAAAGAAGGAAATTTTTGGACCACAAGTAACTAGTTTATTATTATTGTTGTTTGATATACTGATTTTCATTTTTTCTCCTTAGGTTTATAATCACTGGGCTAGTGATTGCACTTTAAAGGTCTTATGGGCATATTTACCTTGTGCCTGGTGATTTTACTTTTGAAGTAAGTTTATGGTCTATATTTATAGATTGGCTATATAGATTTCAATTTTTTGTAAAATATGTGTGTTTAATCTTTTATTTTTTTACAGCAATTTACTTTATGGTCCTCATTGAATCTATACTTTGTATATATTTCTGATTGTGTTTATGTGAAAATAATTATTAACCATCTTGCCACATATGTATGACCTCTGAGGAAGGCCTATTTGGCCGAAACGTGTACGGTCAACTTTATAAGCCCTTGATATTGTTATATTTTATATGCATTGGTTGTAAATGGGCCTCTATATATGTTTTAAAATTTGTTATTATTATTAATAAACACATGTACCTCTTTTTATCTTTTATGGAAAGGTTTTAATATTGGCCCTCCTTTTCTCTTTCCACATGGAGACATTGGTTGGAAGGGGCGAGGGTGCCATTTGAGGTATGGACGGATCACAAAAATCTAGAACTCCTCCGCACCCCCCGAAATCTAAATGCTAAACAACTTCAGTGGGCTGATTTCTTCTCTAAGTTCCAATTTACCCTACACCATTTCCCGGGCAAGTCGAACTTTCTGGCGGATGCCTTGTCCCGCCTCCTGCAGCACGAAAGCTGGCGGGAGGAGGTCCTAGGTTCAGTGTCCACGCCTTCTCAATTGGGCGTAGTGACGATGTGGGGCCAAGCTAAACGGGCCCTCCTTCTCCCCCCCCCCCCTGGGGATGGGAAACCAAGTTTGCCTCCGCTTTTTCGGAGGCTGATAAACGGGAGGTGGAGGTGGCGGGGGACTTGGTGCAAGAGAAAAATGGTTGCTGGTTTAAAGATGGAAAACTGTTTGTTCCAAGACTGTTGAGGGGGGAAGTAATGGGCCTGGTCTATGGATTTAAACTGGCTGGCCACACAAGCTTTGTAAAATCACTGCACCTACTACAACGCCAATTCTGGTGGCCAAACGTGCACAAGGATTTATCTCTATGTTCACTCCTGCCAAACCTACATCATGTACAAACCCCGGAAAGGGAAACCCCCTGGATTATTGAAACCATTACCAACCCCAAATAGACCATGGGAGGTGATTTCCATGGATTTCATCACAGACTTACCTCCTAGCAAAAACATGACAATAATCTGGGTGGTTGTGGATTTATTCTCCGAACAAGCCCATTTCATTCCATTCCCCAGTTTGCCGACAGCACGGACGTTGGTTAAAGCATTCCTCAAACATGTTTTCAGACTACACACTTTGCCTAACAAAATAATAACGGACAGGGACTCCCAATTTATTTCGAGATTCTGGCGGGAACTCATGGGGATAGAACGGGGGCTGAGCAGTGGTTACCACCCAGAGACTGATGGGCAGTCGGAACGTGTTTATCAAACACTTGAACAATACTTACGGACAATTCAGGGCTCTTTTTGTAGCAGGAACTCCTTTGCATATTAGGCGACACCCCCCTAATGTAGCCAATCCTCCAAGAGCTTACAGTAGCCCTTGTAAGAAGAGCTCTGTAAGCTCTTGGAGGATCGGCTACACTAGGGGTGTGTCACCTAATATGCAAAGGAGCTCCTGCTACAAAAAGAGCCCTGCAAGTTACGGTGTTTCACAAACTATCAACAAGACGATTGGGTGGAATTACTGATTTTAGCTGAATTTTGTTATAATAATGCTCACCACTCATCTACAGGGGTATCACCATTCAAAGCAGCTCTCGGCTACGACAGCCCCCCGATTCCCTTTCTAACCACAAACCCCAGAAAAGGGGGGGAGGCATCTGACTGGTGTAAAGCATTAAGGGATTCGTGACCAAAGATATGTGAGACGATGGACATTGCCAAGGGAGCTTACAAGCACCAGGCTGACAAGAAACGGGTGGAGGGTTGGGTTCTGAAGCCTGGAGATCAGGTATATGTATCCACAAAGAACCCACCTCACAGGGTATCTGTTGTGGGGAGGGGAAGGGAAAGGAGTTTGTAAGCCGCTCTGAGACACCTTTGGGTAGTGAAGGGCGGGGTATAAATCCAATCTCTTCTACTTCTACGACTCTCTCAGTCCTGTCGGAAATTGGCATGGAAATACAGTGGTGCTTTTAAAGTGGTACAGTTGATTAATGAAGTAACTGTTGAATTGGACTTGCCTAAGAACCTAAAACATGTCCATCCAATTTTCCATTTCAGCTTATTGAAAACCAGTCCAGAAACTAATCAATGGCGCCCGGAACTGGCAATGCCCCCCCCCCCCCCCCCCTGGGGGGGGGGGAAGAAAATTACGAAATCTCAGACATTCTGGACTCTAAAATGAAACGTGGACGACTGTATTATCTGGTGGAATGGGTGCATTGGGGTCCCCAACATCGGGAATGGGTGGAGGGGAAGGATGTTCGGGCCCTTACCTTTTGCGGAGATTCCACGGCCATTACCGGGAGGTCTCTCGGCCGCTCCGGGAGGAGGTTGATGTGGTTTTGAGGGGGCAGGATGTCAGCTAGCTGCCATGTTTCATTCATATATGTCCTTTCCTGACTGTGGCGCCACGGCGCATGCTTGCTCGCTTGCTGTAAACAGCGATAGGGAGGTGCTCCTGAGACCGTGAGAACTGGCAATGCCAGACTGGGTTATCAGACTAACCTTGAGGAAGAGGGAGGGCTTGCGTTCCACCATTGGTGTGAATCTTTCTGCTCTCATGAGGCACGGAGACTCTCCCGTTTATTATGTAACCTCCCGCCGGGAGAATTCCCCCGCGCACGCGCTTGGATTTCATTTGCTTAGCCATTTGCAGCATCATGCTATATGAAGGGATGCATCCGCCCCATTGTCATTCCTAACAATATGCCTGTGGATCATGTCAACAGACCTGCAGTCTAATAAAGTATAGCGATTCCCTGGAAATGTGTTTGAAGATTTACTTGCTGTTGAACCTGACAGTTTGCCCCGATGCCAACTGGCAGTTCACCCCTAAGTCTTTGGTTTGGGCCATAATCTCATCTCCATGGACCCCTGCATGTCTGGACAGGTTGTCTTACCCCATAACCAAACCCTCTATTCGCTATCAATCACCTCTACTTTCTTAGTTCTGTATTGCTTGCTCGTTTTGAATGCTTAGTGTGTTTGTCATTAGGGAAATTCTCCAATAAAAATTAATTTACTCTTCAAATTTGGAGTCTTCCTACTGTACCGGACCTTGGTATACAAGTGGTGTGCGAATTCTGTAACCCTCTGACCTCTCCTTCCGCATAGCTAATTTCCCTCAACAACTAGGCAGGCCATTGGTGGTAACACTCTTGCCCACAGATTTCACTGGGTGCCCTCAAGAGTTCTAGTATTATGGGAGTGGGGAAAGAGCTCCCTCTTTCCATTTTTCCACCCCACGTGTAACTTTATAAACGTCTACTATGTCCCTCAGTCATCTTTTTTCCATACTGAAAATTTCCACTCTTCAGCCTTTCCTCATAGAAAACAAACTCCAAACCTTTATTTATCTTGGTTGCCCTCCTTTGTACTTTACCAGTTCTGCAGTGTCTTTTTTGAGATATGGTGATCAGAACTATACATAGTAATCCAAGTATAAGTCTCCCTTATATATAAAAGCCGAATGGTGGTGGCACTTCTCTAGAACACTCCACACGCTCCGGAATTGGTTGGCGCCCTGGTGTGTGTCACTCAGAATCTGTCTCTATCCACTGGCTGCATTGCTTGGGTCTCGCCTCCAACATTCTAAACAGTTTGCTGTTCCTCCCCCCCCATAGCCAGTCAGAACACAGAGGTTATTTGCATATGCAGCCTCATTGGCCTTTCCCTTGGAACACAGAAGTCATTTGCATATGCGACTTGATTGGCTTTTGCTTCTAACATTCTTAACAGTTTGCTCTTCTGAGGTAAAATGTGTCCAATCTCCAGGTGAGGGCTGGAGATCACTCAGAATTACAACTGCTTTCCAGATGGCAGAGATCAGTTCCTCTGGCGAAAATGGTGGGCTCTGTATCCTTATATGCTGCTGAGGTGGCCCCCGTATGACAGCCAATGTGATGTAGCAGTCAGGGCTTCAGAGCACGGGAAAGACTGCAGGTGTGTGTGGGGTGGAAAGCTGAAGAGTGAGGGGGAAATAAAGGTAGGTTGATGACTGGCTGGGAAGGAGATAGGGTTGCCAACTCCAAATGGGAAATTCCTGGAGAGATTGAGAGGGATGGAGCCTGGAGAGGGTGAGGTTTCAGGAGGCATGGGACCTCGGACAGGTACAAAGCCATAGACTCCACCCTCCAAACCAACCATTCCCTTCTGGGGAACCATCATTGCCAATCTCCAGGTGAGGGCTGGAGATCACTCAAAATTACAACTCTTCTTTAGGTAGCAGAGATCAGTTCCTCTGGAGAAAATGGTGGATTGTCCATTTATTCCTTGGGTCCTACTCTGCAATTTTTAATCCGTACAAGGACCCATCCTTATGTCCAATGACAGTGTCAAACCTTGCTTCGCATTGCTTGCTTAGGTTGCAATAGTTATTGGGGGGAGGGATTTCCTGGGGGGAGGGGTGAGTGGATGAATGGGAACCTTTGCTTTTAGAAGCCATAACTTTCCTCGCAAGATGTACCTCCTCTCTCTCTTTCCCGGGGGGGGGGGGGGGGCTGTCCTTGATGTGCTTTTTGGTACCAGCCTTTTGCAGTAAATAACCCAAGCATGTATTTTCCCACTTGGCTGAGATGGCAACACCAGGCGTGGTGTGTGTGTGTGTTACGTGTGTCTGGGGGTAGGAAGGGGCTTTGTTTGAATTACCTATATTAAGCTTATGCCCGCCAAAAGTCTTTGGTTCTAACACAACTGATGTTCTGGATCATGCATACATCTCAACAAACATATCACTGCCAAAAGAGAGTGTTGCTAAGAGTACCTGACCAGGGATATGACAGACTGCTAACCTTTCTCTTTGGTGAAGTACCTTGTCAAAAGCATGTTTCTTAACCTGTTCAGATAACGCCAAAAAGTTGGTGAGACAGGACTTCCCTTTGCAGAAACCATGCTGATTTTCCCTTAGCAGGCTTTGCTCCTCAATGCCCTTAACTGAATTTTTACCAAGAGTTTCTAGTACTACCCTAGCATCAATCTCACGTACTACTGATACGTAATTCCCTGGATCCCCTTTGCACTTCTGTTTAAAAATCAGAGTGACATTTGCTGTTTTCTATTCCTCCGGCATGGATGCCAATTTTAGTGAGAAGTCACATATGCTGGCTAATAGATGAACAATTCTACATCTGAGTTCCTTATGAACTCTGGAGTGTATGCCATCTGGACCTGCAGACTCATTCACTTTTTACTTGGCTGATAGTCATAAAACTTCATCTCTCATCAACTCAGTTTGACCCAGTGCATCAGACACAGCTCAAGAGGGTGCTTCTATTAGGGAACAGGAGGACTATACTCTGTTCTGTGCTTCCCTGTGTTTTTACTGCATTTCTTTCTACCGTTGTAATCCACATTCTGCATTATGACATGTCATTCCTTAGACAGTTTTTGTTTGTTTTCTAATTCTGCACATTTAATCCTATTACACTGTTTATTGGATGTTTTATGATGTCTGATTGAATTGTTTTTTGTACTTTGTAATCCTCTTTGAGTCTCAGTGAGAAAAGTGGACTATAAATGAAGTAAGTATCAGAGTTGTTAGAGACTATAATCAGTACCTCTCTACAGACCCACTTTATAGAAATTTTAACTGGGTACTCTTAACGTGTTTTGCGGGTACCAGGTTATAATCTAGTATCAGTTTGTTTTCACTTAAACCAATCACTTTACTTATCTGTTTGAACCTCGGAGCTCTCTCATCACCTATTATCTGTAACTGCTAATTCTGTTTCAGACATACATTGAGGTTTTATAATGCAATTACCACTTCTATACCTCCTTTTCCCACACACAGTGAATTTGCACTTGAAAGACTCATGACTGAATTAACCCTCCACCTTAACTTATCCCCCATAACCTGCCCCATGAAAAGGATTCTCAGTTGGATCTCCATGCATATCTAAAGTGAGCAGTGACTCACAAAAGTACCTACTGAAATAAATGTTGTTAGTCTTTAAGGTGCCTCTGGACTGTTAGCACACTCTTTTTCCCAGAGTGTAAGCTGCACTGCACTGAATTTGACACACCTGGGAAAAACAGATGCTTCAACTATGCCACACTGGAATGCATTATCCAATACCTGAAGATTTCCTCTTGTACATCACACGCTCCCCACGCCAGTACTCTAAAGGTTTAAGCCGCAGTCGTTTGCTTTGACGATGATGGGTTGTGTTCTCAGGTGGCCTTACTAAGAAATAAATAAAATGGATCTACATAAGTTAAGACCTTGGTAGGGGTGTGCAAAAGACAAACCACAGTATTTGTTGGGTTCAGGTATATTGGAACCGAAAAATATCGGTATTTTCCAATATTCCCAAATCTCAATGCCGGTATGGTATTCAAATTCAGGAATTCTTCAGAATCCCCAAAAAAATTCAGCTACATTATACCCTTCGGGATTTTGGGGGCTTGCCATTTTGGATAGCTGAAAAAATGCTGAAATAAATATCTGACTAAAAGAATATCTGGAAAATACCGATAAGGCATTTTTCGGATATTTTTCCGGCTCAGATTTAGCAAACGCACACCCCTAGTCCTTGGTGGTGGATGAAAGTGCCATGAAGTCACGGTTGACTTATGGCCACCCCGTAGGGTTTCCAAGGCCAGAGACGTCCAGAGGTGGCTTTGCCCACGGCCTGCCTCAGCCTCACAACCCTGGGTTTCCTGGGTGGCCTCCCACCCAAGTACTAACCAGGGCCGACCTTGCTTAGCTTCAAGATCTGATGAGATTGGATCAGCCTGGGCTATCCAGATCAGGGCAGTTAAGTCCTTACAACAGCAGAAAAGAGAGACAGATGGCCATGTGTACAGGCCATTTCTCAGCCACACACTTCACAACTCAAGGCTGCACATTTGGGAACCCAACAAATGTCAGTCCTAGAATTTTTTCCCCACTTCAGTCATAGAACTGAACCAATTCATCACAAAACACTTTTCTAAAGGCCCACTTCTGGAAGCCAAATCTAAATCTTCACTATGGTGTGGCATGAGAGCTAGATGAGAAGTTATAGTCATGTCCATTACCGCTCCATCTAGAGGGTGCTGCACCCAACTGTGTGTCATGCAGACAACCACAAGCACGGCAGCACTTTAAACCACGGCTTGCCTGCTGTGCATCTGCAGGTTTTACCACAGTCGAGGTTTTAAGCTGCGGTTAGTGGTGAGGTTAATTCTGAGTAATTGTTTCCATCTGAACTCTCTTCAAACCTGAGAGTGAATCCCTGAAGGAACTGTTAGGAGAGCAAGGAAGCCCTCTGAAAATCTTACCTCTCCTAAAATGTTGTTTGGAGTTCAAAACGTGCCAGCATTTGGGATGAAACAAACCTTTTACCCTGTTCTCCTTGAATTCATAGAATTCCCACAAGCCCAGTTATTGACACCGATTACAGGCTCATAACTATTAATAGTGACTCAGGGTAGAAAGGACAACACAGCAATAAAACCTTACCGACTTTATCCTTTAATGAATCTGAAGGCAGTAAGTCCTCCTCCAGGGCTACAGATGGCTCTAATAAAATAACACAGATTTTAGATGCTTCTAGGGATAACTCCTTCTAAGATAGATGAAACCAGGTGTATCCATTCAAACTGCACATAAAGCAACCTAAAAATGCTAAAGCTTTACAGATCAGCAATCAAAACCAGAAATGGAAACACAATTGACAAGGAAGTATATTTCACGGGGGGAGTAAAATGAATTTTTATAGCCAAATTTGCTGGCCTTTTCCGTCAAAAGCATATTTAATAGAGTTTGTTGGGGAGTGTCAAAGGGGTTGTAAGTCTTACACCATTAAGTCCTTGTGCAAATCCAAGGGACCTCCTCCTCCTACTGAATGTGCCTGTTTTGCTGCCACACATCATGAGTCCAGTGTTTTCTATAAGCTTTTTAGGATGAACCCCAAGATCTCTTTCCATGATGGCTGCAACCATATTTCAACCCTACTTATCTAACATAAAGTTAGGATTTGCTGACCCGATTACACTAAATATAGCCCATCAGACTTTCCATCCAGTCACTTGATGCAGGGAGAACTTTTCCCACTTCTTCATGACTTGTTCATATTAACCTCTGTACACTTCCTGTTGTGACTGTGGTGCCACCTTGGTGGGCTTTATGAGGGCAGAAAGGTGGGGTATAAATTTTGTAAACTAGAAGTAAATACTTGGCTATCTCAATTTTTACCTCAGATTCATATCACTGACCTAAAACAGATTTTGTGGGATCTCCCCTTCTCTCTCTCTCGCTCTCTCTCACACTCACTCTCTCTCTCTCACTCACTCTGTTTACATCTACTCACTGATAGTCCCTATATTTGTTCCCTATACTACTCATCTTTTAAATATTTCTCAGGCCAGTCAGGGCTGAACTCACTGGAAGCAGTTGGAGAGAATTTGTCAAACACTGTTTTTAAAATCTAGGTATGCGGCATCAGATTACCTCTATTCACATGCAAAACATTAGAGAATTCTTTGGTTGATTTAGTGCTATACAAGTTGGGGAACTATCAGGATTTGGGTGGAAGGGTAATCTAATTATCTGTCCCACTAGTCCCCCCCAAACCCCTCCCAAGACGCTACTGGGCCAGCCCCCCCCTTCCCCTGTCATTCCACTCCAGTGCACTTACCCACCAACCCTCCTTCACCCCCCCCTTCCCAGTCCCCTTGCCAACCATCCACCCAATCTGTCTGTCCCTCCATTACTCGCCCTTCAGTCACACATCCACCCTCTCTCTCGCGCACCCGATTTTTAAAAACCCTTCTCAATACCCCGGCCACTCTCCCCACCCACTACTCTCTCTCCTCCCTCACATCCCCTGCAGTTTTTATTTCACCAGCCCTTTTCCCACCCCAATTCCCTTCCAGCAGTAGGTATCATTTGAGTGGCTAAAGAAACCCCGAATGCCACCAGAATGCTTCCTGCTGCAATGTCTGCAGTTATGCTGCTATTCTTTTTAGGTCTTAACTTTAGAATATGTCTGAGGGTTTTGCTTTTTTTCCTTTGCAAACCTGGGAGCTCCCTCAGGTATACAAATGTCTACTCTTGCCCCGAGCCACCTCATCCTGTGTAAAATATTCCAAACACTGGAAAGCCTCCAGTCTCAACTTATCAGATTTGATTGTCAGAGGCAAAAGAACAAGTATTCTGTATGAAGAACTAATACCTTATGGGGTGTTTTTACATTTTTATATAAAAGATATGTGGGCATCAATTATTTATTCATAAAAACATGAAAATTGTCAGGATACTTTTCTGAATGAGACTGGAGCCTAAGACACCTTGAAAAATTTGAAGATGAAGCATGCCTTTCTTCCCAAAATTGGGGGTTGGCCTCAAAATCTACTTCTGCACAACACAGAAAATCGAGTTTTGCAGCCATTAGCCAAGACTTACTGATTGCTAGCCAAAACTAAAAATGGTAAATTTTGCAGCTAAGCAAAAAAGGAGTATGAACTAGAACATGGGGCTCTGTCTGGACATTCATTTGCCTCTTCTGGCTTTAATCTCGCGGGGGGGGGGGGGGGGGGAGAGCAGAGGCTATTTCCAGGAACGTGCATTAGGCTTGCTTCATTTACCAGTGTATAAGATAGATACATCAGTAATCTCTTTCCACATGTACATATAGTAAACAGAGACTGGCCTTACCTAAAAATTTATCTCCCATGTTGCCTCTAATCATAATTTCACGTTCAAATGACACTTTATCGTTTTGGTTGTAGACGGGACCACTTAAAAAAAAAGAGGCCCTTGTTTAGAGGAGATGAGATCACAGAACACAGCAACAAGCAACACATTTATATCCTTTTAAGTGAACGCTGCTCACCAGAGATAAATCTAGAACAAACGGAAAGGGACTCTAGTACACAGTGCAGCTATTCCTTTGACACAAAACACACACTTCTGTATCAAGAGCTCTCCCTGCAAAACTTCCAAGAAAGAGAATCCTTTGTGTCAGCCTTCCAATGCAGCATGTTCTATAGCTGAACAGCTGTGATGCCCAGCAAATATTACTCGTAAGTATTTTGCTCAAACATCGCTCTCTACTAAGTCCATTACCCCTCATCTCATTGCCTGGCAGGCAACGGGAACTATGGCTGCATGCAATTAATAGGACACCATTAACAAGTAGAGATTGACCCCAGGGAAGGGTGCAAGGTGTGGGATACGAGATAAAGGAAAATTTCATCAAATTTGTATAACAGCTGTTACATATTTTCAGTCTTAATTCTTTGTTTCCAGTTCTGTTTCTTTGTATAATTATTACGGTTAGTATCACTTAGTTGCTGACATATTCTGTTTCCTGATAAGAGTCTAATTATAGTTCAAACTGGAGTTTCCCACCCATATATTTTTTGTCCCATAATATATTAAAACTCAATAAAAATGAAACAAAAGAAAAGAAATTGATCCCAGGGAATCTAGACCTTGTTCCCCCCACCCACCCCACCCCGTTAGCAACTTGGCCCCTGATTTGTGGTCACCTGTACCTCGTCCAGACCCAATCAATTAAGGACTCGGACTGAAGACGGTCGGCACTCACTTTTTCCTCACCATGAAGCTAAGTCCGAGTGAACAGTGTAAAATGAATGCTAAATAGCTATTTAGGTGTAATATATATGCCTTACAAAGGAACAGCCTGGAAACTACTTTGGTATGGCGCCTCGGGAAAAGACTTCCTTAAACGAGGCACTGTATCAGTGTTGGGACACCATATCTTTTCACACATCTTTTAACAGAGCCATAGGAGTTAGCACAAGCACCAGCCTCCCGCACTTGAAACTAAAGGTGCGTCACCTGCAAAAGCTCTGCCTGCTGAGACAACAGGATTTTTGCTGATTCCCACTGCAGACAGCAATGTCACATTAAACAGTACGGCTGGGGGTGCCCTGGAACTGGGGCAGCACTCCCAGGGCACACAGTGGATTGCAGTCCACGCACAACAGACCATGGTCACAAGCGTTAAGGAATTCAGGTGCAGGGGCTTTAAGCCCAGTTGGGAAATCAAGCATGAGCTGCAGTTCTCACCTGCTGATGCAAACTGGTTCCACATCCTAGGTCAGGAACGTGCCCGGATTCACATCAGCCTCATACTGAAGTTCCAGTTAAAAGAACAAGTGGGTTTGCAACAGCTCTGTTATTACTCATTTCTCAACACTTCATATTGATCAATAAGCTATGCTTTCTAGACTGGGGTATTGTACCCAGAAACACAGGGTTTTTTTGGTAGATGATACCGCCAGATTTCTGGAGCAACCGGGGGAAACTGCACGGCATATAAATCACCTAGTGCTCAGGTTGTTCAACTATGATGCAACAGGGCATCTCAAAACAAGATCAAATGAGCACCATTTCCAGAAACTTGCTTTTAGATCTCAAGCTGCCTGCACCCCCCCCCCCCCCACAACCCCTTCCCTGGGAGTTTCCCAGCCAACAGAACTCAATGATCACAGCAAAAACCACAAGCACAAAAAAAAAACCCAGCTCTACCACCAAGTATACTGAAAAACAAGGTGCGGAAAGACTCCTCGGGGGAATAAAGCCAATCCCAATAACATCTCTCATCCCAAAGAAGAAAAGGAGACATTGGATTTATACCCCACCCCTCACTAACCAAAGGAGTCTCAGAGCAGCTTACAAACTCCTTTCCCTTTCCCTCCACACAACAGACACCCCCTGTGAGGTAGGCGGGGCTGAGAGAGCTCTTTCGAGGACAGCTTTTTTTCAAGAACAGCTGTGCCAGAACTACGGCTTGCCCAAGGTGCAGGTGCAAGTGGAGGAGTGGGGAATCAAACCCGGTTCTCCCAGATTAGAGTCCACGCACTTACCACTACACCAAAGTGCAGGCCCTTCAGTGCATTTCTAGACAGAGAGAACTTGTTAGCTGACAGACTTAGATGAAAAATTCCACAAGCAGTAAGGAAACTTACCTGAGATCATTTATATTTATGGCTCGTACAAAAGAACACCTAAGAGAGATTAAACAGTTGTTAAACTCACTACAATCAGGTAAGCCCTCACAGTCAGTACACACAAATGACCCGCGGCCATTGCGGAGGTCTGATGCAGAAGGTCTCTGCTGACGCAGTGAGGCCCGGCCGCCACTGGAGATGGTAGGCCTTGAATTTGGTGCACTGCAATGGTGTCGCTCATGGCTGACTACCATGAAAGAAGGCCAGCTGTTTACCCTCTAGCAAGATCTGAGAGGAGCCCTGTCTCCTAGTTCTCTGACTACTCCTCTGAGTGAGAGGAGACCTCCCTCCCCAAACAGTACCAAGCTGAGCTTCTGCAGTAGGAAGATTCATCTCTGAGAAACAGCTGGAATTCAGGAGGAAGGGAACAATTCCAGAGGCAGAGCTGGATTAGTCCACTGAAACAAAACATAATCTATTATGCTGCAAGGCGCCATAACATCTACAGTGGCACAAGCTCTCAGGCGAAGGGAGCTCTAGTACATGAAAGCTTACAGCACATCAATCTGTCAGACTTGGCGTCAAAAGAATACTCCACAGGTTTCATTTTCACATCTGAGGACCAGCGATTGAAGAACTAACAACACTGGTCTAAGGAAAAAGGAGGACTGTGGGGAACTCACTGCAGCCCAGCCTTCCAAAACAAAAGGCAGGAACCAGGGAGAAACTGGGGGGGGGGGTGCCCCCCAGTAAAGGAAACCAAGACACACAAAGAACCTTCAGAAGGTATTTCAAAGAGTTGCTTTGTCTGAGGAGGTTTGAACATGCAAGTCTCACGCAGCCCTGAAGCCAGAGGATTCAGATAGACCAAGTGTCTGACTTCTTGCTTGGAGACAGAGACGGCAGCACATTTGTCAGGTCTCCTGTTTCTAGTAAGGACCCACATCCAAGGGGAGGGGTCCAGTGATCAAACAGTCATAGATCGTTTCCACTTTCTAGGGCGAGGGGACCCATGTGAATGTGGGTCAGCCATGTGGGTCAGGGGCTGCAGTGCGGAGCAGGACACAAAACCCTCTTCCCTGCCTTAGCAGTGGAGGAGGTACGGGAGGGCAGTCTGGTCTTCCTCCTGGCTCCACACGGCAACCGCTGACCAGCATGATCCATGTGGTTCTCCAGTTCCCAGGAGTCCACTTTTCTGGGCAAAGGAAAAGAGAAAGTTCTATGATCCCTGTATCTACAAGTTGCTGGATTCAAGCCATTTTCTACTGCAACAAAAAATGGTGAACAGTGCACGAAGACAAATCACTATATCATCAAAAAGGACAAACACACTTACTTTTCTGACAGTGTCCTGCTCTTTTGCTGTTCTGCGGATGGAAATGCTTTTCCTGCCTCACAGGGCCCATCTTGGGTTAATGCTCCGCCACACTCATCTTCAGGACTTACTAAAAACGTTTGACTGACATGAGCACTTCTCTTCCCCAAAGGAGATAATCTATCCCCAGGTGGCATTTCAGCCTGTCTGACGCACAGTTCTTTGGGTTCGCTTTCAGTGCTCTCCTCCAAAACCAGCACTCTGCGTTTCACCCTCATATCTCTGGCAGACCTTTTAATATTCTTCCTTTGCCTTTGTGCCTGCTTTTTCGGATGCAAAGTTTTGGGACACTTTTGCTTCTTGACTTGTTTACTGGTGGATGACTGTAGGGCTGCAGCTGCAATGGATTGTGGCTTCTTTGAAAGACTGTTGTCCTCTTCCACAACTGGAACATGATCCCCACAGCGCACGTTATCCACACTATGCTCTTTGGTTGCCTTGTCACATTCAAGCAGTGGAGAAGTTAAACTCCTCTCCTTGGGTAGGTTGTTCTTTGGGGGTTGCAAAAGCCAAGAGGTGGAGGGGCCCCCAAATGATTCTGCTATCAAAAACTCATCCTCCGATTCTGAACCTCCTGTGTTCCAAGGAAGGGGAGATGGCGGTGCCTGAGACTTCGAACTCCTAAGGGACAAAAAGAAAAGACAGCTCCACATTTTTATTTTAAGAGAGGCCATCGTTGGGAATCAACTCAACTATTTCCAAAAAGCAACCTGGAAAAAACCAAAAACCTAAAAATGTCCATATTGCTTAGGTTGCTGCAATCTTCTCTAAAGGCGTTTGACTTCAGCTAATCAACACCCTGTGCTTCCGTCATGCATCAGCCACTGTACCTGGCTGTCAAGAGGAGAGCTGGCATTAATAAGAGTTAATGACTACTGGTATCTTCTTCTGGTTTATGAAGCTGTGATACGCCATTAAAGGCAGCTGTTGCTGTCACTGACACACAGCCTCATTGTGTGTGTTTTAGCAAAGGTTTTCCTGACTCCGGGGACTCCTTCTGGAGCTGCCGGAGAGGCGACTTTCCTAATCGGGAGTTAGGACACCACCTGTAAAAATGGCTGCAATGACTAATTAATAAAGTTTTGTCAGAAACTGAATCTGAATTTGATTTTCTAAACCATTTCAAAAAAGTATTGCTAAGTCTTTAAATTATTTAAAAGTTTTAATTTTTAAAACATTTAATTTCACTTATACCCAGCCATTCTCCCCAATGGAGACCTGGAGCAGTTTGCATCATTTCTCTTCTCCATTTTATCCTCACATCAACCCTGTGAGGTTGGTGAGGCTGCGAGTGTGTGACTGGCCCAAGGCCACCCAGCAAGCTTCCATGGCAGAGTGGGGATTCAAACCTGGGTCTCCCAGACGCTAGAATGATACCTGCACTACATCACGCTGGCCATTTATTTCTAATATAAGGTATCTTTAACTCCAAGGATACAAATAAGTATGGCACTGCATAGCAAACCATTTCAAGACTGAAGGTCTGCAACGTGGTACACACCAGAGAGCTCAGTATTTTTCTGTATCACTGTCCTCTTTGAATATCTGTATGACAGCAGCTTGAGAAACAGCAACTACAAGAGCACACAATATTCCAAACACAAAGGAATGACGATACTGGACATTTTGTTTTCAATACTTTTCTTGTAATCCCTAGCAAAGAATTCTCCCTTTTTACTGCGGCTACACTTTGTAGCCCACATTTTCCTTGAGCAATGCCTCATGACCAAGATTTCACTCCTGGTCAATCGCCACTTGGTCCTGAGTAATGTGGAGTTGCCTGCACAACTGGCCCCTTCACTGTTCCTATCGTGCCCAAATCCAGATCAAATATGAACAAAGTAAATAGAGCTGGCCGTAGTACAGCTCCTCAAGGAATCCCACTGACTACCTCCCTCCACTGTGAAACTGTACAGTTATTCCTACTCCCTGCTTCCCGTCATCTGATCAGTTTCTAATCCATGTGGGACCGTCTCCTCTTCCTGCTGGTTTACTAAGGAGCCTTTGGGGAGGGACTCGGTAGAAAACTTTTTAGAAGTCCAAGTACCTACTGTCTACCAGACTACCTTTGTCCACATATTTGTGAACCCTTTCGCAGAACTAAAAATGGCTGGCGACGAAGGATTACTTGGCACTGAATCTGAAAAATGAGCTCTGACTCGAGAGACAGCTCGTGCTGGAATGAGTGTTGGTCTTCACAGTGCGGCAGTACTTCCGTTCTGTTTGGCTGCTTCTTTACAGAGGACATGCTGATCCTTCCTCAGGGTGCTCTTCAGCTGGTACTTTCCCAAGTTACTAAGAAAGGATGCTAGAGTAACGGGCGGGTCGTTTCCTGGATCGCTCTTCCTCTAGCGCCACTGCACTTTCTGTCACCCAGACTTCTGGAAGGCAGGCTGATCCACATGACCAATTGGATATTTGCATAAGAGAATCAACAGTTTTGCATCTGAGTTCCTCACGAAGCCCTGGGCATCTAACTTATTTATTTCATTTATAGCCCACCTTTCTCGCCGAGGCTCAAAATGGGTCCAAGGATTACACGAGTTTCATTCTAAACAATATTTTAAAGTCACGTGGGATTCATACTGACTGCAAGCTCATCCAGTTATATACCACCTTGCAACTGTTTGGTCACACAGACAACTCCATAAGTCCTAAGAACAAATATGTTCCTTTAATGCCCCCCTTCACAATGCCTAAAACAGTGGTCACTACTCACTCCTACTGCCCAAACCAAAAACTTACAGGAAGTCTACAAGCTTCAGTTTACATAAGTTAATTATTTTTAAAAGATTCTTTGTTAAAATAGGGCTGATACCATGAGGCACTTCTGGCACCATTTTGGCACGGGTGCTTCTGTAAAAGGAAATAAAATAAGATCTCTCTAACAACAAACTGCAGCTTTTGATTACAAAAAACCAGGTTGCTTACCTGTAACTGATGATCTTTGAGTGGTCATCTGTGCATTCACACCTCTGGGCTATAGTGCGCCTGCGCTGACCTCGACTGGTTCCTTTTGAAAGCGAAAGGGATTTTCACACCCCCTCCCCAGTCACACACTGGCCCCACTGCGCATGACCAAGGGAGGGGCATGACAATCCCGCCAGTTCCTTCTGACCACTACCATCAGTCTCAGAGTAATAAAAAGGAAAGGACAGAGAGCAGAGGGAAAGGAGGGCGGGTGGTGTGAATGCACAGATGACCACTCGAAGATCATCAGTTACAGGTATGCAACCTGTTTATCTTCGAGTGGTCTCTGTCCATCATACCTCTGGGAGATTAGCAAGCAAGAACAGGCCTACCTGGAGGAGGGAGCTGAAGGTCCTAGACTTGCGCCACCTGCAACACTGCCCGTCCCACCACAGAACGTTGATGAAGACGCACATCCAGGGTGTAATGCTTCACTAACGTGTGGTAGGTAGCCCAGGTTGCTGTTTGACAGATGTCAGTGAGCGACGACCCTCTCAGGAAGGCTGTGGACGTGGCCACTGCCCGGGTGGAATGCGCTCAGAGCAGGCCCGTAAGTGGCCGTTTGATCAGTACGTAGCAGAGTTTGATGGTTTCCACAATCCACCTGGATAGACACTGCGAAGAGAGCTTCTTCCCCAGCACAGGTGTGCTATAGGAGACAAACAAGGCTGGTGACTGACGGAATGACCTTGTCCTATCAAGGTAGAAGAGTATGGCTCTCTTGACGTCTAGAGTATGAAGACGGTGTTCCTCGGAAGA
>NW_015169816.1:326133-343487 GCF_001447785.1 Gekko japonicus | reverse complement strand
GTCTTCCTTCAGTATTGGCGGTTTCTGGCGGGGTGTTCTTCTCGGCGTTCGGTGGTAGCTGTTCCTTTTTTCCTGAGGCGTGCGGCTCCGCCTGCTTCCGGCCTCAGCAACATCCCTTCCGGCTCCGCTGGGCCGGTGCTCAGCGTCCTCGCACGCCCCTTCTCTTTTTACGACAGCACTCGATGTATTCTCTCTCGGCCACCAGGGATCGCTCAATTGCGCTCCTCCGATCGCGCCCACTTGCCGCCACATTGCCGCCACGCCGTCCACACCGGAATCGATCCCTCGCCGCCGCCATCGTCTCCGCCGTCTTCAACCAACGACGCAGGGTGCCCCCCACCCCTCTAAGGGTGGGTACCCATTTATCTACTTGCAATTAGGTTGCTTTCGAACCGCTGGGTTGGCGGGAGCTGGGACGAAGGTCGAGAGCTCACCCCGACCGCGGTGGTACTCGAACAGCCATAGTGGCTGCTCGAATGATGTTACTGAGCAGGCGTTTAACTGCCTGCGCCACCGCTCCCTACTGCCTGCGCCACCGCTACTAGTGATAAGTCCCAGGAGGGAGTCGGCCCATGAGCCGGAGGAAAGAGGTGAGTGAGGCCCTTCAAAAATTGCTTCGTTTGCGGGTGAGAAAAAACTGAATAGCCATCCACCGCAGGATGACTGGCAGAAATGGCAGCTAAATAGACTCTTAAAGAGGAGCAACTAAGACCCAAGTCCAGGCAGGTCAACAAAAAGCCGAAAACTTGGGGGGGGGGGTCAACAGTGGGAGGGCTTCTAATGTCCTGGCCCCACTGGTGGACCCTCCTGATGGGACTGGTATTTCTGGCCACTGTGTGATACAGAGTGTTGGGCTGGATGGGCCTTTGGCCTGATCCAACATTGGTGTCTCTTATGTTCTTATGTTTTTATCCTCAAGTCTGTAGGGGGAGGTGGTAAACCCAATGACTTGAGGTAAGACAGGAATTTCTTCCACTTCCCTTCATAGGAAGCGCGTGTAGCTGGCTTCCGACAGTTCAACAGAACAATGTCTATCCTGTTTTTGAGCTGTGCTAGGGGATCCTCCACATTGAGTCACTGTTGACATCTGTTCCTTGAAGTTATTCAGCTGTTCCAGCAGGGGGCGCATGGATTTTGCTATAGTCTTTGCCAACTCACTGGTTACTTCCGGTTTCGGGCTCTCAGTCCCTTTCGATTTCAAAAGTTTTTCTTTGTCCTTCTTCCCCATCTTTTTCGTTTGTTTACTTTTGCAAACTTTTTAAAAGTCTCTGAATGTGTGCTTAAATGCTTAGACTAACTTTGGTAAGTACTTCTAGACAGTTTTCTTCACGTTTTCTTCCGCCCCCCCCCCTCAATCGCTCAAAACTTCATGTGCATGGGAGGCGTCCCTCCCCCACTTGCCTTTTTCCCGTTCAGTAGGGTGGGGAGCTATCTTTTCCCTTTCAAAACGCTTTAAAATTGACTCACATTCATAATTGGTCTTCCGACCTCGCTTTCGGCTTCATTTCTGACGCTCGATCTCCTGCGCTTGCTGTGGTCGGCATCACTTAAGTCCATTCGGTCTATCAGCACGGAGAACCGTTGGAACGAAGAGGCGCCTCAATTCTCCAGCATTCAGCCATCGAAGAGGCAACCTCTTGAGAGTTCCATGGCCAGGGTCCCTTCACCGGGTCCCTGGGGGGGTGACAAGCCTGCACACCCCCTTCTTCGGCTGGAGCACAGCTTCACCCCCGGGAGGTGAGTCTGCTAGCACGTCGCCATCAACCGGAAGTCCCACCGGTCTGATGTTATTCGCTGCCAAGCAGCCAGGTAGGGAGACAGGCGGGTAGGGGTGAGACGACAGGAGTCAAAGGCTCTGCTTGGAAGGCTGAGAGACGGAAGAAAATTTCGGTTTGTGCCCATAAGGGCGGGAAGACACAGTGGGTGAGCGTTGCCCCTGTGTTTCCGGGGACGACTTAAGAGAGGATCTGCGAGACCATGGCTTGTTCCGGGATCCAGTTTTGGATAGTTTAGGAGCCGACATGACTCCTAAATTTCACGACATCTTTATACTTTTGTCTAGGTCTTGCAGGACCGTATCAGTTGTGGCATTGAAAAGGCCTTCACCTTCTAATGGAAGGTCCTCAATGAGAGTTCTGGTGTCCTATGGTAGTGCAGTAGAACGCAACCAGGCATGAGATCGGGGGGTAACAGCTGAAGTCAGCGTTTTGGCAGCCGCATCCAATGTGTGCTTAGCTGCATTGAGCTGATGCTTAGCCAAAAGCATTCCCTCCTTTTGAATCCTGCGAGCCTGACGGTCCTCAGGGAGGGTTGCAATAAATTCAGACATCTGCTCCCAAAGAGCAAACTGATATCTCCCCATACATGCCATATAGTTTGAGGTCTTGATGCCTAGTGCTTCTGCAGAATAAAATTTTCTTCCAAACAAATCAAGTTTCCTTCCTTCTTTCTCAGAGGGGGTGGAATGACTGCATCTGCCCTTGGAGGAAAAGTGACGACGACAGAATTAGGTTTAGGGTGGGTAAACAGAAATTCAGCACCCTGCTCCTGCACCTTATACATATGATCTACCCTCCAGCACGAGACGGGGGTAGATGCCGGGTGAGACCATGGGACTTTAGCCGCCTGAAGGAGGACTGAAGTCATCAGTAAAGCAATCGGGGTAGAGGTGTCCAACTGGACAATATCAAACACGGAGTCTGTCACAGTAGGTGGGGGCTGTACCGTAGACAGAGTGAGCATGTTAGCCATCCGCTTGAAGAAATCCCCGTAGGATTTTAAGTCTTCGGAAGGGAAGATCAGCCCACTTGTTGAGGTGATGAGGGTTCCACCGGAGGATCGGGGGTTTTGTCCCCTGATTGGGAGGAAGCGTCTGAAGAGGCGGAGTGCTCAGACAGTTCGGAAAAAGACATAGGTGGCATCAGTATCGATGGAATCGGATCCTATGGATTTTTAAACTTTGGAATTATTGGGTGCGATGGCTTGGAGGGTTTGCCCGTTGGCCTCAACCGTTGGGGCCTCACAAACTCCGGTGTCGACGAAGGATCTCGATACCGGGAGAGACGTGAAGAGGCAGACTGACGGTCCCATTCCATCGGTTGGGGTGGGAACCACAGCATATTGCCTGTAAATGGGTAGGCCCCATACATGTATTTCCACTGCCGTTGGTCCCAGGAGGGCGGCGGGTGGATCGGTGCCAATAGTTGGTCTTGATCATCAGGTCAGAGTTCTGAAGGATGGACAGACACATCGGCTCTGCGGTCTGAGTGCAGACTTTCGGCACTGGAAGACCGGGAGATCTGTGTTAAGTCCATATTGTGCTCAGAGCCCGTGAGCTGGATAGGACGCAGTGAAGGCGACCGAGGTACACCTTGTGGCTGCTGTCGGCACTGAGAGTCAAGTGAAGCAGCCCCTGAAAGATTCAATTCTGTGGTCCTCCGAGGGGTCAGCGGAGATTGCACGGGGGGTTTTCTTATGTTTTTTAAGCTTGACTGGCCGACCGTCTTGCCTTCCCTGCATTTTTGGAGGGAGTATTGGCTAAGGTCTGAGATGTCTGGGCTGAGCGTTTCAGCATCAGGCGGTCGACATCTATGTGAGTCGGTATCGGAGACAGCGCAGCTGTCGATGCCGAGGCAGCAGTCAACATTGACGCATGCCCTGAAGTGTCCTGTGACGATATCGGTGAAAGCGCTAACTCCAAAAGCGCAACGCGAAGTCTAGCAGCTCTGTTCTTCCTTGTCTGCTTCGAAAACTTCGCGCAATGAGCAAAGAGTTCACTCGGTGCGATTCCCCAAGGCACAAAAGACTTTACTTTTACTTTACTTTACTTACAAAAGACAAAGCGAGTGTCCATCTTGGGGGGGTGGGCGATCTTGCTGCCGCACTTAAGGCACCGTTTAAAGAAACCCCACCTCTTGGCCATAGGCCGGGAGAGGGGGGGGAACACACGACAGAGTCCAAAAGGAAATAAATCCGTAGAAACAAAGTCCTTTCACTTAACAAAAATAAACAAGAAAAATGAAGAAACTTCAAAGAAAACGAGGAATAGAAGCAGAAGAGAAGAGAAGAGATTGGATTTATACCCCGCCCTTCACTTGGAGTCTCAGAGCGGCTTACAAACTCCTTTCCCTTCCCCTCCCCACAACAGACACCCTGTGAGGTGGGTGGGGCTGAGAGAACTGACACAAACTGCTCTTTTTCAAGGAAAGCTGTGCCAGAACTTGTGACTGACCCAAGGTCACATCAGCAGGTGCAAGTGGAGGAGTGGGGAATCAAACCCGGTTCTCCCAGTTTAGAGTCCGCGCACTTAACCACTACACCTAAAAGCCCATTTTTTACCAACCGAAGCGGAGAAGATCCTACCAGCGCGGCAGTCAGAAAAGAACTGGCGGGATTATCATGCCCCTCACTTGGTCATGCACAGTGGGGCCGGTGAGTGACTGGGGAGCGTGCACGAAAATCCCTTTCACTTTCAAGAGAAACCCTATATCCCAGAGGTGTGATGCACAGGGACCACGAAGAAGATCTGCAACTTCCCTTCCTTACTTCAATAATAACCCCCCACTGATAATATGCATAAGAGATTATTCAAGCCTCTTAAAAACTCAGGTACTCAGCCAAGTTAAAAACATTTTAATGGGTTAACATCCCTGTGAAGTTGTGGACTCAAGAGCAACTAGGTGAAGTCCACAGCCGGCAGACTTGAATCAGCTGCTCACTGCTTCCTCTCCCAGTGATAGTTTGGAGAACTATAATTCAATTCACCATAAAGCTGAGGAGTTTGCAAACTTTCCTCAATGAGATTCCATAACTAAAGAAAAAGTGTTAAGAGCGTCAGAGGTCAAAATTGCATCCTCTGGGGAATACAGATTAGCCCAGAAAAAAGAGAAGACAGATGACTTCTGATTCTCCTCAGGACTATAGATGATGCATGGTGTGTGTGTGTGTGTTTATGCCGGAAAATGTTGGGTTTAGCACTGAGTCAAATCCAAGAGAAACTCACACAGCTCCTGCTTTGCTCCTCTAAACAGTAGGCGAATTACTAGGCTTCCAATTGTAAATACACTGTACGAAAACACAGCCTACGACATCCCTTCAGCACCTCCCAGTCTGATGACCTGATCATACACTACAGAAAGCCGTCTGGGATCCTTAACTGTTTAGAAAGAGCAAGCACTGCTCAGCAGTCACACAGAAGGTACAACTGACCACACAGACCTGGAATGGCTCTGAAATGATACCTACAGGAGCCGGCTACCATTTTGACCTGTGGGAGCCACTTCTGGGTCTCTCGGTGCTTCCTCAACGAGAAGAGCAGGTGACCCTAAGGACATCTCATCCTCATCGGGAGAATTTGGGAGGAATACATCGTCACCTGTTTTGTTGTTAGGAAAAACAAAATCCATAAACCAGCTAAAGCTTCACGATAAAATGTAAAATCATCTACAGCATTAGAAAATTATCATTCCCGTGAACACTGTAGACATTAAGCATATCCCTGAAAATAGGTGTATTGTTTAAATGTGACTAACTCTGCCCAGAAATATGCCGCAATGCGTATAATACACCACTGACAAGTTCAGCGTTTTCAGTGCTTAACTCGATACCCAAATGGGCTGCCAGTCGTATGGGGACTGCAGGGTCCTGCCCAAGCTCAACTTTGCTTACAGCAAAATCTGCATTTTCTATTTTCAGCTTTTATTTTCCCAAACTCTCAGATGGCAAAAACTCAGATTACACCTAAAGTGGCATAAACTGCAGCAATTTGCTGCTCTCGCTAATACTGAGCATACTTATTACATTTTGAGTAGGAAACAAAGCCACTCCTACATTTAAAATCAGTACGATTTTATATGCTGATCAAGGTTAAAATGATATTAAACCTAAACTTTGAGAAAGAATTAAGCTCCATAAGGAAGAAAGGCGGCTCATAAATGAATGACATTTCTCTAAAAACTCCCGCCACTCCAGTAGCAGAAATGGGAAGAATGTCATTTTCCATCACTTCAAAAGCCCTGGGAAATTTACACCCCTATTTGAGCCATCCTGAGGGGACACCTCCACTGACAGGCACATTCGTAGAGAAGCTCACCTTCCCAGACCAAGAGACCAGGATTTGGTGACCCTTGAGGAAACAAGCCCCCAAAAGCCCGGGGGGGGGGGGGGATCTGCACACATCACATCGCCCAACACTCAACCGGGCAAGCAAGCAAGCCTCGGGATCACATGCAGCAAACACTGGGCGATGAGTGTTAATTGAGCCCTATGGATACATCACGTAACCCGAGTAGGCCCCCTAGTTCACGTGATCTCTCCCCTGCCTTCTTGGGCTCAGTGATGGAGAGAACTCCTCCACAGCTAGGAGATCTAGCTTGTTCGTGCTTGCCTTGAGCTTCCTCTCCCTGACTGTAGTATTAGCTTTGGTGAAGCCATGGCTCTAACACCACCTCTTGCCATCATGCGATTTCCTGTCACATGCAAGCAATTCAGTGCATCCCATGTGTCACCTAGGAGTTAAAGGTGGGTTTCAGGTGTAGAAATGGTAACGATCCCTGCACCGCACCAATTCTTTTCCTTACAAGGTGTAGAGATAAATCCACTGCTATGCCAGCAGCAAGGCATTTCTTCAGGGGCGGAGGAATCAAACAATTGCTGTTTTGATTCATATACAAATCCCCCCTTTTGTTTACACAACTGGAGGAAGAAGTGAAACTATCTAAAAGTATCTAAAACATCAACATTGTAAGATCTGTGTCAAACTGAAGAGCAATTCCGTGATGCCCACCTGAACTGCAGGCTTCTCTGGGTTGTGCTTTTGAACAGGTGGCAGAAAAGGTGCTCCTGACAGAGTTAACCAAAACTGAACTTAGAGATTTTTCCTGACAATCAGAGAAAGAAACAAAGATGGAAAGAGGTATTGTTAACAACATAACAGTAAAGATGCACTCGGTAGAACAAACTAAATGTTGCTTTGGAAATTTAGGCACCCACCCCAAATGTGGGCTGAGGCCACACTAAGGGCTGGCCCATTAAGACTCGGGTTTTCCACGGAGTGATCCTTTTTGTCCTGGGAAAATGAATATATATTTATTTTATTTATTTCAATTGATTTATAGACCGCCCTTTCCCCACAAGGGGCTCATCAGGGAGGTTGACAACAATTTATAATTTATAAATACATTCCAATAAATACATTCCAATAACTTTAAATTTAAACAATAAAAACAGCAATAATTAAAACTAATCAGATGGCATTTCAGCGTTACATAGCCTTTCCCAGAGTGGGGGAGACGGGGAAGGCAGCCTTGGTGGCAAAGCGTTGCTGTTTTCAACCATAGGCCTAGGTGGGACATCTCTGCCTTGCAGGCCCTGCGGAACTGTACCGGGTCCCACGGGGCACGGATGTCCTTGGGCAGAGAGCTCCACCCGGCCGGTGCCAGGGCTGAAGAAGTCCCGGGGCTCCGGCCAAGGACAGCCGGGCACCCTCTGGGCCAGGGATCTCGCGGGAGGTTCTTATCCCCAGAGCGCGATGCTCTTCGGGGATCATACCGGGAGAGGCGGCCCGTAGACACGCTGCTCCCAGACCGGTTAGGGCCTTGAAAACTTGAACCTGATCCGGTACTCAACTTGGAGCCAGTGCAGTCGGCGAAGCACTGGTTGGATATGTACTGGTGATGGGGTCCCTGTAAGGACCCGTGCTGTTGCATTCTGGACAAGCTGTAATTTCTGGGTCAGTCTCAGGGGCAGTCCTGCATAGAGCACATTACAGTAGTCTAGCCTGGAGGTGACCGTTGCGTGGATTACTCTGGCTAAGTCAGGGTAAGAAAGGAAACGGGTCAGTTGCCTGACCTGACGCAGGTGGAGAAATGCCAGTCTGGCAATGTTTGTGACCTGGGCCTCCATAGATAGGGAGGCATCCCGGAACACACCCAGTCTCTTGGCAATTGGCACTGTTGTGAAGGGTACACCATCAAGAGGCAGGAGCCAGCACCCCAATCCCATGGCCCCTCTGCCCAGCCTCAGAACCTCCGTCTTTGAAGGATTCAATTTCAGTCGGCTCTGCTTCAGCCACCCAACTATGGTTTCCAGCCCTTCGGCCAGAATACATGGGGCAATATCTGGCCAGCTGTCCATCAACAGATACAGCTAGGGGTCATCAGTATATTAATGACAGCCTAGCCCGAAACTCTGCCAGTTGGGCAAGGGGGTACATATAGATGCTGAATAACACTGGGGAGTGGACTGCCCCTTGAGGGACCCCACATACTAGGGGGTGTCAGGGCGATACCTTCTCTCCTAGCTCCACCCTCTGTCCCCAACTATGGAGAAATGAGGTAAGCCACTTCAAGGCCATGCCACAAGCTCCTACTTCGGCGAGGTGGTGGCTCAACCCATCGTAGCTGACCGTGTCGAACACTGCTGTCAAATCTAACAACAGCAGCAGCACCAACCCGCCTCGATCCAGCTGTCTGCAAAGATCGTCCGTGGGGGCAACTAGAACCATCTCCGTCCCATGGCCAGGACGGAAGCCAGACTGGAATGGGTCCAAGACCTCAGTGTCCTCCAGGAAACTCTGTGGTTGCTCTGCCGCCGTTCTCTCCGTTACCTTGCCCAGAAACAAAAGATTTGGCTCTGAAGGATCCAAAGATGGTTGCTTTAAGAGCAGTATTACCACAGCCTCTTTTGATCACCCCGGATAGACCCCTGAACTAATGGACAGATTGATAATGTCCACTAGGGGCCCCCAAACTCCATCACCACTGGCTTTCACCAGCCATGATGGGCACAGATCCAAGAGGCAAGTGGTTGGCTTAACAGCACTCAGGATCTTGTCAATGTCGGCCTGGAAGAGTCTGCTGAAGTTGTCAGATACAGAATCCAAAAGTGGCCAAGAGGCCTCCAATTTGTGTACTGTATCAATGCTGGCAGGCAGATTGTGGCGAAGTGACAAGACTTTATCCGCAAAAAAGCTCACAGAAGCCTGACCTGACCTCGATAGCCCAGGGAAGCCCAATCTCATCAGATCTCGGAAGCTAAGCAGGGTCAACCGTGGCAAGCAACTGGAAGGGAGACCTCCAAGGAAAACCAGGGCTTGGGACAGAGGCAAGTTATCAAGATACCTCTCTAAAAAAATGCCCAAGCCCCCAGTAGGGGTAGCCAGAAGTCGCCATGACTTCCAGGCATGAAAGCACATGGGCACGCACACAAAAACAAGCAAACAAACAAAGCCCTTGCAAAAGTCTCACAGTTAATAGTCAATTTACTGATATTTTGAGTTTTCTCCATGAGAGAAGTTAAAGACCAGATTGTCCTAAACAACTGTGCTCGGCAAGAGCTAGCGGATGCGGTGGAGGCTGTAAAAAATTCCCTTTTAGCAGTCTCTAAAACCACCATCTCATAGGTTTTCATAAGCGACCTCTAGGATGTTCTTGCAGCTTTGCCACCAGACCGCCACTAAATGCGCTCTATCCATCTAAGTTTCTGCTTTGTTCCCCCTAAGCTCCATGGTATACCATGGGGCTAGTTTGGGGCGGGAGAGAAGAGGGCATTGGGGAGCAGTCACATTGATGGCTTCAGAGAGACGGGTATTCCAGTCCTCTCTCAGCTCATCTAACGAGTCACCAGAAGGCACTGGATCCCAAAGAGCATTCTGGATCCATTAGTCTCCGCAGCTGAGCATAAATCTGCTCGTTGCCCAGATGGGGCAGGGGTGGAACACTCAGTTGGGTCTTCAAGGCATAATGATCTGACCATGGCACCCTATCAACAGCAGTCAGATTCACACCAATCCCAACACCAAAGATCATAGAATCATAGAGCTGGAAGGGATCTCTGGGGTCATCTAGTCCAACCCCCTGAACAATGCAGGAAATTCACAAATACCTCCCCCTCCGCACCCCCAGTGACTGCTATTCCATACCCAGAACTTGACAAAAAACCTCCAGGATCCCCGGCCAAACTGGCCTGGAGAAAGATTACTTCCTGACTCCAATGAGGCGATCAGCATTTCCCTGGGCGTGTAAGAAAGGGCCACGAGAACTAAGCACTGAGGCTGCAACCCTTCCTGCCCTCCCTCTCATGATCAAATCGTGTGTGTGGCCTGCTTAATGTGCAGGGACTGATCCAATCTGGGAGAGCCCCAGTGCTTCTGTCATGGAAGTCACCAGGTCCAACGCCTGTCTTGGAGGCTGCCTCATTGGCATGGACGCTGAAGGCCCCAAGAATTATGTAGTAGCCTCAGGAACTCCAAGGCCCAGCCGTCCGATGCCTCCAGCAGGCTTGGCAGACTGTCTGCTGGTGTGCTCGGTGGCCAGTCAATCAGCCAGACAGCCAAACTCTCCTCAGTATCAGGCCAACACAATCAATACTGCAGCTCCTTGGAGCAGAGAGTGCCCTGAAGGAACGTGGCTCTCGGATGAGTATTGCCACCCCCCCCCCCCCCCCCCTTCGTTGGACTGGCGGAAGACTGAGAAACCTTGGAGGACACCGTCTCACCCTCCCTTGCCCAGATCTCGGTCACTCGTGCCAGTTCCACTTGCTGCTCTGCAAAATAATTCTGCAGAGTAGTGGTCTTGTTGTTGATGGACCTGGCATTACACAACATCAGTTCTGGAGAAGGGGGGTTACCTTTCCTTACTTCACCACCAACATGTCTCAAGATGGGACTTCATACTGAAATACATGGGAAGTACAAATCGTCCCAAGTCAGGAAACCAAAATGTATAGCAAAGCTGCAGCTGCACGTTATGGTACACACACAGTGAACTTTGCCAGTGAAGGGACTCCTTCATTTGAAATAGCTTTGGTGCTGCAGGGCAACACTACTCCCCAGGTCATCTGGTGGTGGTTGTCTCTCCCCCCCCTCCCCTTCAACTGTAATAGTCATCATGGGTTCTGTTCCCAGGATCACTCTACAGTGACCTGCACAAGGTGCAGATATCCAGAGCTCCGAGTGTAAAAGGCCATCATGGCAAGTGAGTAGAACAAAGCTGGGATGACGATTCTTCAATAAACTGCAGCATCACAGGGCAGTAGTACCGTTTGAGTATTTCCCATGAGCTGGGAGTTCATATCCATTCCTTTATTTCTGTGCAGTGCCTCACAGGCAACTGAGCAGATTTGAAACCTTAATTCCAGATCAACAAAGTCAGATCGTACAAGGAGCCAATCCCTTGCCAGTACCTTCCCCCCGCCTCCAATTTTTACATCCTTTATGTCATCAATCTTAAAAAGCTATACTTTACCAAGCACATTACAAAATGATAAAGAACCAAGCCAAAAATTAGGGTGGAAAGTCATCTAGTCCTAAGAAGCATCTGGGTCTCTCACTCCTGGGGTCTGGGGACACTTGGCTCCCCTGCCTCTCATGTGGGTGTTGCCCACCCATAAGGAGGCTGTGTGGCTGGTCCTCCTTGCATCCTTGGTAACAATGCTACAGCTTCCATTCCACGATGAAGAAGGGAGGGGCCGCTTAACATGTTCCCTGAGTGAGATTACCCCGAATGTATGCAGGAGGAGGACTAACCCCGCTGATTACTAACAGAAAGAGCTCACCTGCTCATTCGGAGGTGGAAAGTGATTTCCAGGGGATGAACAACTCGAGGTGCTAGGCGACGGCCTTAATACTGGATGCTCTCTGGCAGCAACTGGGGGGGAAAAGCTAACATGTGTTAAGAGGGAAAGTGTAATTTACATCATCTTTCAGATAGACCAGGTATAACTACTGTTCAATCAAAAGTCCCTCTGCTCTACCAAAGGAATTCCAGTATTATACACATCATAAACTACAAATAAAACAAAGAACTTACTTTCAAAGCAGTCTTGAATATATTTCAGTACATTGTCTCCTGGTCGAATGCCAACTGCCTGCCTTTGAAGGAAAAAATGCATAAAGTGGGCCACTTAGAAAATGCTTCCAACTTGTAATTACTGGTTGGAGCACAGGCAATATGGAAAATAGATCAGGTAATACTTCCTTAATGAACAATGCAACCAAACTTAGAGTCTAGTGGCACCTTTAAGACCAACAAAGGTTTATTCAAGGTATGAACTTTCATCTGCAAGGCACACTTGTTCAAATACACGGGAATGGTAGATGAGGTTCTAAACTTATAGACATGGATTTAGCAGCAAATTAACATGTAACATGTTTCAGTTATGCAAAGTGAAAAACTAAATAACAAGTGAAGCTTATAAGGTCAACAGGTGTAAAGCAATATATATGTCAAAGTAGCAAATAAATGTCTAAAGCTGTTTTTTCTAATTGTGGGAAGTAACAGAATCTTAATGATCTCCTCTCAGGTGTGTGGGGCTCTTAACAGTGTATTTTGAGCTGGATGTCATGTCAGCAGACATCCATTCATGCAACCAAACATATCACCTGATCTGTTATCTACTCTGTAGGCGGCAAGCCCTCCACGGGCCGGGCCGGGGATGTCTGAACGGACCCCCTTCTCTCGCCCATCCCTGCCTGGGAATTCAGAGCGGAAGGAGAGGCTCTCCTGACTGTCCCACCCATTAAAGACACTTGTCTGGTGGGGGTACACAAGAGGAGGCTGCTTTGGTGGCAGCCCCACAAATCATGGAACAACCTCCCCAGCGAGGTGTGCCTGTCCCCTCGGTCTATCTTCAGAAGGCAGCTGAAGAGAGTTTTATTTTGATTAATCTAACTTTTACTATTGGCAGTCCTAAGCTGAGTTTTTTAAACTGTAACTTTTGTGGGTTTTATAACCGTTGTTTTTATTGTGTTCTTATAATGTTTTATTTATATTATACGCTGCCTTGAGTTCTGCAAGGGAAGAAAAAGAAGATATGGGATTTTTAAGGAGTCTCAGAGTGGCTTACAATCTCCTTTCCCTTCCCCTCCCCACAACAGGCACCCTGTGAGGTAGGTGGGGCTGGGAGAGCTCTTTCGAGAACTGCTGGTGAGAACAGCTCTGAAAGAACTTGTAACTGACCCAAGGTCACACCAGCAGCTGCATGTGGAGTGAGGAATCAAACCCGGTTCTCCCAGATTAGAGTCCACACTCCTAACCACTACACCAAACAGGCTAATAAATAAATGAGAACATAAACACAGCCTACATCCGCCTTTTGCTCCTAATTCCACAATACATACCAACATCAAAAGGATTTCTGTTGGGCATTCTTATACCTATAACACCCATCGAAGGTCAGGGAATGACAGAATGGCAATTCCAGGCTGGCATTCAGAGACAGAACATCAGGAGAGGCACAGAAAAGTGACAGAATACAACTGGCCGTGAGGCGCATCTCCTAATTCAAGATGCTGTGATGCAGCCGCCACAATCTAAAGCCCACTGCATGGAATGGTACTCCCCATTTCCCTGGGGCCTGGGGCGATGGGTCTCCAATGGCTCGCAGAAGTCCCCTGCACCATTTGACGGGGGCTAGAGCCTGTTCTGGGGGGCAGCTAAGACCATGCAAGGGTGTGTCACTCAGCAGATTGTCAATTTAAGGTGCTGCTTATTAAGTAGTTCCATCGCTCAGCAGCATTGAGAGAGTTAAGAACTGCATAGGAAAAGGAGTATGACCAGGATGTATATTGTCACCTTGCTTATTTAATTGACATGCAGAGTACATCATGTAAAACGCTGGCCTGGATGAATCACCAGCGGGAATTAAGATTGCTGGGGAAAAGATCAACAACCTCAGATATGCAGACGATACCACTCTAATGGCAGAAAGTGAAGAGGACCTAAAGAGCCTCTTGCTCAGGGTAAAAGAGGAGAGCGCAAAAGTGGGCTTGAAGCTCAACATCAAAAAAACTAGGGATCATGGCATCCGGCCCCATCACTCCTTGGCAAATAGAAGGGGAAGTCGAGGAAGTAGTGACAGACTTCACGTTCCTGGGACAGCAGCCATGAAATTAAAAGATGCCTGCTCCTTGGGAGGAAAGCGATGGCGAACCTAAACAGCATGATAAAAAGTAGAGACATCACCCTGCCAACAAAAGTCCACATGGTCAAAGCAATGGTATTCCCAGTAGTCACGTATGGCTGCGAGAGTTGGACTATAAGGAAGGCCGAGTGCCGAAGAATAGATTCTTTTGAACTATGGTGCTGGAGAAGACTCTTGAGAGTCCCTTGGACTGCAAGAAGATCAAATCAGTCAATCCTAAAAGAAATCTACCCTGACTGTTCCCTGGAAGGCCAGATAATGAAACTGAAGCTCAAATACTTTGGCTACCAAATGAGAACTCCTAACCCTCACTGGAGAAGACCCTGATGCTGGGAAAGATTGAAGGTCAAAGAAGATGGGGATGGCAAAGGATGAGATGGTTAGACAGTGTCATAGACGCAACGAACATGAAATTGACCAAACTTCAGAGGACGGGGGAAGACAGGAAGGCCTGGCGCAATCTGGTCCATGGGGTCGCGAAGAGTCGGACTCGACTGTGCGACTGAACAACAACAACAAGAACTGCATTAAGAACTGGTGCAGACTTGGATGGAAAATGGAGTGGAAGCAGCTAAAGTGCTGGTGATTTGTTGTTCAGTCGTGCTGGTGATGCACGAATTCAAACAATCTGAAACATCCATCTACCTCAAGCAAAGGTAACAGAAGAATGAAAAAAGCATTGATCTAATACACTCTTGGATACGATATCAAAAACAAGAAAGACTTCAGTGTGAATGCAATAGGAAAAAATGGGCTAACCGAAGAAAAACACGCTTTTATAACTTTAACACACACACTTTTTATAATGCAAATTTCCTATACTAGACAACATTCATTCTTGTGTGAACTACATTTCATAAATATAGGCAAAGAGCTTTGGGAAGACATTAGAGAGATGTTGCATTGATCCATATTATTGTCGTTCCTGCAGTGCTCCATCAAGAGATTGGTAACAAACACCAACAGAGAGATAGAGTTGAAAAAGATATATGAAACCGCTGTTTAATCCTAGGAAAGCGTTTTCTCTTTATCTCTTGCATTCCTTGGATCCACATGTTTTCAAACAAAGAAGTGATAAATATTGTTTAGGAACTTGAAAAATGAAGACTTTTCAGTCAGCTTTGTCCACTTCACAGCTTTGTTAGGATGCGTTAAAGAGTAAGCATTCCAGAAGCATAGCCAAAACAGTGTCAATAATATTTGCATGAAGATTTTGTATTGTATTCATACCATTATCTACTGGCTTTGCCTATATTTATGAAATGTACTTCACACAAGGATGAATGTTGTCTAGTATAGGTAATCTGCATTATAAACATTATAAAAAGTATAACTATGTTAAAATTATAGAAGCGTAGCTTTCTTCAGTGAACTCATTTACTCTTGGATAAGACGGCATACTGTGGAGTCATTAATAGTGCCATTAATTAAAACCCCAGCTCCCAAACCACCGGCTTGCCTTTTGCATTAAAAATCCTATAGGGGGTGCCATAAGTCAGCTGCAACTTGAAGGCACCATCCTCCTCCACCACCACTCATGGATGAAGGATAAAGGCACCGTAAGCTTATATTATGACTGTGTCTGTGAACAACAACAATAGAACATTCAGGGTTTTCTGGAAACTGAGTTTCTAAGTTTCTCAATCAGAAGGGGGGTGGGGGTAACAAGACTTGCTCCTGTACATGTATGGGAAATTCCTTCATTAGTTGATTTAATTCTTCCCGGTATTGCCGGCCTCCTGTATGCAGTCCCCATAATCACCCTTTCTTTATTCTGCCAACCCCCTGGAATCTAGCTGCAGATTTGTACCATTACTATCAATATAGTTAAAGACCCATTCAAGGAACACCCTGAGAACCTGGTTATCCTGTGATTCTGATAAATGCCTTTTTTATATACTCCACGTCAAGGTCTTTTTCTAGAAGAACTGCATAATGTTTACTGGTAAGCACCTAGGTATAAAGATGCAATTTCATAAGTTCAACAGCAAATAAAAAACAAGAACAGCTAGCCGCGGCATTCTGGGACAGAGAACAAAAGCCTGTGAAAAACCTTTAAAAATCACAATTCAATTACCTTTCTGTATTGCAGTATCTTGCCCGGTAGTTATGCTTTACCTGACCCTGTTGATAAACAAATTATTATTATGAAGATACCTGTGTGCCTCTCTATAGAAACTACTCACATCCTTTCCTTGGCACTAAAGACTTGTACAAGAAGTGCTTCATGCTTGCATGGCACTGGATTTACACCTGGGTTTCTTGCAGTAAAGGGATTTGTAGAGGGAAAGTGTTCCGATTGTCAGTTTTTATGTTCAAAGTTTTTGGCATCTTGAGCCTCTGAGAATCCTCTCCCCTCCAAGAAGCACCAAGTTTTCCAAAGGACATTATGATCCTAGAAGATGATTCAAAAGGCACCTTACTGAAACCAAATAGGAATGGATCTGATCTCTGCCTGGGACCAGGACTGCTCTGAGTTCTCAGAGAAAAGGTGAAATGGTGCCAACAAGGGAACGCTGCCTCCTCTAGGCAGAGGCTTGCTGCATGGGACAGAAGTAAAAAACCCTCAGAGAACTGTCATGCAGGGCAAAACTTTGGGGGATTGCTAGAGATTAAATTTCTGGAAGCACTGAAACCATTAGGTGCATAAATAATGACTTAAGACCTGAAGTTGTACTCACTGGGCCTGCCTCTAGAACTTAGAAGTATAAATACCTTCGCCAGCGAGCAGTAAACGGCTGCAACTTATCTCAGCTCAATTAACTCAATGCAACAGAATAGAAAAATGCACTCAAATGACTTAATAGCCCTTCGTGCTTTTCCACGTGATCATTTTGAAAAACCAAGACCCCTCTCAGTTTCCTGTCGCGCACTTTGCGTCAGACCCGGTCTTCAGCAGCATTTCAAAGGTAAAGGTAAAGGGTTTCCCTTGCTCGAAAGCCAGTCGAGTCCGACTCTAGGGTGGCGGTGCTCATCTCCGTTTCCAAGCCGAAGAGCCTGCGCTGTCCGAAGACGTTTCCGTGGTCATGTGGCCGGCATGACTAAACACCAAGGCGCACGGAACGCTGTTACCTTCCCACTGAAGCAGTACCTATTTATCTACTTGCAATCTCTTGCTTTCGAACTGCTAGGTTGGCAGGAGCCTGGACCAGAGACGGGAGCTCACTCCGTCATGCTGCACACTCGGGTCTCGAACTGCTGAACGACCGGCCTTCCACAGCCTGCAGTTCAGCGTCTTAACCACTGGAGCCACCGCAGCTCTCAAAGATGCATTCAAAGATGGCAAGACTCAAATGAGTTCTCTCGGCGTTTCCCCAAAGTTTCAGGACTTCTGCACGGGGCGGGGGGAACCCCCCCCGGAGGTTGTGGGACCCCCCCCCCTCCCGGGCCGAGCGGAGCATCCCGCCCCGCTCCTGCCAAGGGCCCCCCACTCC